>NC_072739.1:94625861-94841929 GCF_026930045.1 Uloborus diversus | reverse complement strand
ATTGTTGGTTTGAGTGTTAGGAAGTAATTTCCAACTAAGCACATGTTTTATGTATTACAGCTTGATTTTCAACATATCAAGAATTCATAGTTTTAAAAATGTGTTCTTTAACACTAGAATTACAGCAGAGGTCATTTTGACCATCTGAGAAGAAATCTGCATAATTCCCTACATCATGTGATAGATTTGTGAAAATTAGTAGATTTTAACTATATGTAATGAAGTACAGTGAAGCACCGTTTATACGTTTTTGAAGGGACTATATGAAAAAAGCGTACAAACGAAAAAACGTATAATAGGTATAAGTTAATGTGTATTAGACTTTGCAGGGACCAATTTTAAAAACGTATAATTGATAAAAACGTATAAAAGAGAAATGTATAAACAGTGCATCACTGTATTTAAAAAGAGTTTAAAATGCCCTTAAAATAATATACAATTACAAATAGATTAATGTTTTCTAGTTTAGATTGGTGTAAAATTCAAATATTACAGTTTCTAAACAAATATCTGGTATTCGCCGAATATTCGCGGTTCCAACTTTAACCGAATATGGTACTCGGTGCATTTCTACCAAAAATCAAAAGGATGAATATAAATGTTAAGATCAACTCTACATACTGTCAAAAATATACTGTCCTACAACTCTTAAAACAGAAAATATTGGTACTTTTCAACATTGGTTTTATTTTTCAGTCGTATTTATTGTTTTCCTGTTTGGTCAAAGTTTCATAGAAACCCTTTACAATACCATACTTTATTTCATCATTTCAGTTTACTTTCAAACAAAACAAGACTAAAAATTCCATTAAAATTTTTACAAAATCTATTAAATAATTAAGCAATTTAAAAGTGAAAAAATCCACCTAATAAAGATTTAAGTCAATAAATAACAAGAAAAATTCATGAAAATAATCCACCAGTTGAATAAAACATTAAAACCTTCAATAAAACGTAAGATAATCTGCCATCAGGGCTCATTGTTGGCGCCAATGCTATGATAAAAGCGAATCCGCATTCGCCACGCGCGCCAATACTCCCAAAGGGTTGCTATAGAACACTTTGTATACAGTCCTCGTCGCTATGATGTTGGTTTCGGTTTGGAGTTGATGTGCACTTGCGCACAAATTGCGGGAATATCCCCAATGCATAGTTGATAGTTAGCAATAAATATGTTTCATCATAGGATCTTGTTTCTTTGAAAAAAAAAAAAAAAAAAAAAAACATTTCTCTGTCGCCTTACATTTTGGACCGGTAGAGCCGGAGATAATACGAACAATGCCTATCATCAAAAGTTTAAATCGAAAAAGTAACAGCATTCGTACGCAACTAGCCAAACTTTCGGCAAAAACTTTAGAGACTCTCACAGAAAGTGAACTTTGTGCTGTTTTGGACTCTTTAGAAGACATAAAAAGTCGTTTCGAAACTTTAAAACAGGATTACTATGATATAGAAGATGACGAAGAATTTGAGAAAATAGAAAATTCATTAGCAAAACTGGATGAAAATATTCAAGAATTTCAGATGAGTGCGAAACTCTGTCTTACAAATCTATTAAAGATGATAAATCTAATGTTGCAGTTGAAAATAGTAAAAATATTCGTTTATCATAGGCGGATTTATGGGGGGCCGAGGGGGGCAATGCCCCCCCCCCCAGTTTTGGGAGGACTTTATGTAGTAACAACACATCTTCCAAAAATTAAAAAAAATACATTTTTTTTTTTGAATAGTTCAGAAGGGCATGGGTGGATTTATAGGGGGAGGGGCATAGGGACAATGCCCCCCAGTTTTGGGAGGACTATGTAGTGTAGTAACAACACATCTTCCAAAATCTTAAAACAAAAAAATCATGACTTTTTCTTTTTTGAATAGTTCAAATGTTCTTTTCTGATGGGAGAAAAGAAAAGGAAAAAAAAAAACGAACATTACATACAAATAGTACAGCTGTCACTGGGGTGCTGAAAATGTGTCTAAATTCACTATTTTGAACTGAAAACCATTTGGGCAAGTATGTGATTGAAAATATAGGCTAAACGAGCTATACATTAAGCTGCAACACTTATAATAATTGACGATTATTTTAACAAATTAGAACCCCTAAAGCAAAGGGGGAAAACTCTCCCCTCCCCCATTCGCGCTAACAGAACGATCTACTCGTTATGATTTGTGTCCACATTTCAAGTATTTATTTGTGCATAATATTTATGTTCTTAGTATATTAATTGGCCTTTTGAGAAATTCAAAAAAACATAAGTTTTTTTTTCTCTCTCTCTTGAGAGAATAAATACCATAGCAAACTGAATGAATTTCAGTTATCTGAGTGTTCTGATTAAATGAATATTTTTACTTAGAGGGAGAGTACAATTTTACTTACTTTATAAATCCTATTTAAAAAGTAAGGTAAGTCATAATCATCTAAGTCTAAGTGAGTCAGTCCTTGTCATTATTGAAATCTAAATAATTGTGTCATCAAAAGTTTTGGAAAAATTTGCTAAAACTTTATAAAGGTTTATAAAAGCCTAACAAAGATTGGTAAAATCTTAAAAATCCTTTAACCGTAAAAACTGACGAATTTTCGTAAAAATTGCAAAAAATCAAGCAAAAATTTACAGGTAAGAGTGAATTACAAACAGGGTCAAATTTGCCTATAAGATAAACAAGCTCTTGCTTAGGGCTCCTGCTTTGAAGTGGGTCCCTAACTCCCCAAAAAAAAATTCATGATTCGTTCTTTAAAAAATTGAAATTGCTTGAAAAAAACTAATTTCATTTTTAAGTGCTTGAAAACCTTGAATATTTGGAAACGTGTGGCTACAAGCCTTAAATTTTAAAATTTCTAGCAAATGGTAGAGGGGGAGGAATGTCAACATATGTCAAATTCAGCTCCTTGCCACATCCTGTATTAAAAATGTAAAAATCATGGTTCTCATGTTTGTAACATATTATTTGAAATAAATTTTTGTGACTCACATGTTTCATATCTTGCTATTTATTCAATCCTGAATGCAGTATTTTGGAAATTCTTTTGTATTGATTGCTTTTATCTTACTTCTGCATATTGTCTATCTGTTTAGCACGGAAAAAAATACACACTACTTCTATTTCTTTTCGTTTTCTGCCCCACTTGCAACTGAAGAAAAGTTGTTGTCATGATAAATCTATGGTTTCTTTTTTCTTTTAAAGTTATAATAGCTATTTCTCCCAAAGTTAGAACAAGACTGCAAAAATTTACAATCAAGTACTAAAATGCCAGAGACTGGAAAGTACAAATGAAGTGTGTTAAATAATTTTATTTATTCTACAGTCCTTGAAAATAATTAGATAAGTCTTTGCAAAACCTAAGCAAAGTAGGCTCCAATTACTTCTGCTGCATATTGTTAATCTGTTTAGCAAGGGGAAAAAATGATACACTACCTCTATTCCTTTTCGTTTTCTGCACTACTTATAATTTAAAAAAGGTTGTTGTAGAAATCTAGTTTATTTTTTCTTTCAAACTTAAAATGGCTGTTTCTTACAAAGTTCGAACAATACTGTACAACTGTATAATCTAGTTATCAATTTCTATGTCTATCCAATTAGCCTTTATAAGGTTTCAAAATGCAGAATTTTATATCCATTTTACAAAATTTCCTCCGGGGGAGAAACCCCCGGCCCCCTAAAATTGGAGATATTCTATTTCTCACTTAAAAGGGAGTCCTGAGTCACTCTCTTGATACCAGCTCCCTCTTTTAAGGTCAATTCAAAAAGGATAGCATGAAAACACACATTAATGAAAATGACACACAAAAAAGTAAAGCATGGACTTATGCATCACAGGAAACAGACAAAAACATAGGAGTGGGGGGCAATAAAAATGTTGCTAAAAAAAATCCTGCCCCCCCAGGAACTCAGTCCTAAATTAGCCTATGTCGTTTACCTGAAATTCCATTACCCTATTTTGATGGTCAATTAAGTAACTGGAGTTCATTTAAGCAGCAATTTCAGAACTTAATTGAAAGTAATCCGAACTTATCTGACTCTCAAAAGTTTTACTATTTGAATGCGTCTTTGAAAGGCGCTGCAAAACAAGTACAGTCGCGGACTGATAATTACGATACATTCGTTGTTTAAAGCTCTTACGCTTCGCTATGAAAACACAAAGCTAATTGTTGATAGCCATGTACAAAGTATTATTAATCACAAAGCAATAAATAAAGAGAATCCTACAGAGCTTCGAATTCTTATTGATAACTTGCAGAAAAATATTCGCGCTTTAAGTGTGTTAAAATTTGAACGCAACAACTTCGTTGATATTTTGTTGATACATTTAATTTGCTCAAAGTTAGATACAGAAACACACAGGCAGTTTCAATTATCTGTAGATTCTCACTAAGTGCCTACTTGGGATAGTTTTGTGACTTTCTTAGAAAAACGGTATCAAGTGCTGTAAAATTTGAATGCTATTTGTTGTGATGCCAAACCCAAGGTATCGAACGCCTCGAAAAATTATGGAAAAAATGTATACCCTTCCTACAAATCTAAATCATCTTTTATTCACTCTGCTTCAGTGGCGTAGCTAGACCCGACTTTCGGGGGGGGGGGGGGTTACTTCTTATATATATATATATATATATATATATATATATATAATATATATATACATATATAATACATATATATATATATATAATCGCTTGGAATTTTTTCCTTTCCTTTTTTTTTTCTTTCTCTTCTCTCTTCTTTTTCTCTTTTTTTTTGAGACTAACTTTTCGGGGGGGGGGGTTGTCCCCAAAACCCCCCCCCTTAGCTACGCCCCTGCTCTGCTTCTCAATATTGTATACTTTGTAATTCAAATCATTCTTTGTATAAATGCCAATCATTTTTGAAAATGAAAGTGTGTGAAAGGTTTGACTTTTGTAAATCAAAAAATCTTTGCCTGAATTGCTAAATTCATCTCATAAATTAATTGACTGCAGTTCTAAATCAAGATGTAATGAATGTCAGCAGAAGCACCATTTTCTTTTTAATTAAACCATCTTTTTAATTAAACCATTCTCTTTTGCATAAACCAGATGTGAGATCTTTTTCAAAACACATTCGTCATTCGCCCCTTTCAAATGATTCCGATAGCTTAAATCTCTCAGCCCCTGCTTTCCCCCATCAAGCGTCGCCATCGGTTTCGTTGGAGATGCTACACTTCACTCCTCGTAAATAAAAGTAACGAGGAAGTTATTCAGAACTTCATTTCCCAAACAGAAAAAACATTCGTTCTTCTCAGCACAGCCATTATTTATATTCAAGATATCCATGGCCGATACAGGGAAATGAGAGCGATTTTAGACTCAGCAAGTCAATCTGGATTTATGACTAATGAGTGCGCTTCTTATCTTGGTTTAAAAAGAAATAAAATTAATATTCCAGTTGGCGGAATTAATGGTTCGTTAATAACTGTTGGGCAACGGGTAAATAGTGATTTCCAATAAGGAAAAAGAATTTATAACAGAAATTGAATTCTTAGTCGTTCCAAAGATTACTGATTTAACACCTGCTCAAAAAATAGATGTTCGCAACATACATTTCGCAACATCGGGTATCAAACTTGCAGATTCTAGATTTTTTGAACCATCTAAAGTAGATATTTTGCTAGGAGCGAAAACTTTCTTTGAAATTTTAAAACCGACTCAAATTAGAATTAATAGTCAAATCTTGCTTCAAAATACATATTTCGGATATTTAGTCACTGGTAGTGTTCCAAGTGACACAACATGCAATACTGTATGTCGCTTAGCTGTCGATGACACACAACTAGACAAAACATTGAGGTCTTTTTGGGAAGTCGAAGCTTTGCCGGAAAAAGTGCCCATGAGCGATGAATTGAAATGTTGTATGAAACATTTTAATGCTATTCAAACTAGAGATAATAACAGTCGCTATGAAGTATGCATGCCCATGATGCAAAATAGGGTGGATCTAGGTTTATCTAAAGATCTGGCTGTTAAAAGGCTGCAGAGATCCATTGTTCGACTAGAGAGGAACCCTGCCGTCAAAGAACTGTATCACGATTTTCTCGCAGAATATAAACACCTAGGACATATGGAGGAAGTAAAGGAAAATGCTCTGCCAAATCCTCATTATTACATTCCTCATCAAGGAGTATTCCGACCTGAAAAAAGTACAACTAAATTGAGGGTAGTATTTAATGCATCTGCTAAAACTTCAAATGGAGTATCTTTAAAAGCTATCTTATTGAAAAATGGAACTGTTCAAGATCCCCTTTGGGCTACTCTACTTAGATTTCGCAAGCACATCGTTGCTTTTACAGCCGATGTACAGAAGATGCATTGACAGATCAAAGTACATCCATCGCAACAAGATCTACTCAGAATAGTTTGGAAAGAACTAAATGAGGATACGATCAAAACCTTTCGTTTGACAACCGTAACATACGGAACATCTTGTGTGCCATTTCTAGCCACTCAAACTCTTCTACAGCTAGCAGAAGATGAAAGGGATAAATATCCTTTAGCATCACCAATAGAAAAAAATGACTTTTACTTTGACGATGTACTTAGCGGTGCAGCGGACATAGACACTGCTTTAGAAATTCAGCAGCAACTTATAGGTATGTTGAAAGCCGGTGGAATGCACTTGTACAAATAGAGCTCTAACAGTCGTGAGCTACTTTCACATGCATGGACTGATGATCAAGAATATGTCTTTGGAAAAGATGAAAGCACATCCGTAAAGACATTGGGTTTATCATGGAATCCTATGAAGAATAATTTTCACTTTCTTTCGAGCATTAAAGATATTCCAATCACTTTGACAAAAAGAACAATGTTATCTATAATTGCTAAGTTATACGACCCATTGGGTCTGGTTGGTCCTCTTGTAGTAAAGGCTAAAGTCATCATTCAAAAATTATGGTTGCTAGGATTACCTTGGGATTCAGAAGTCCCCACTAGCGAAAGAATTGCATTTCAAGAATTCACTCAGGATTTGAACAATATCGACAAGTTGAACATTCCGCGTTGGTTCGTCCCAAAGTAAAGTACACATTTGAAAATTCATGGGTTTTCGAATTCTACAGAGTACGCTTATGGAGCTTGTATTTACGTCTGTGCAAAAGATAGTTTCGGTAACATCAGTGTGATTTTGTTATGCAGCAAATCTCGAGTAGCACCAGTAAAGCGAGTTTCCCTTCCGCGTTTAGAACTGTTAGGAGCTGTGTTACTGTCAAAGCTATCAAGTAAAGTTCTAGATGCAATGCAACTTCATATTGATGCAGTGTACTTGTACTCCGATTCAACTATTGTGCTATCATGGATCCGAACACCGCCTCATCGCTTCAAATGCTTTGTAGCCAATAGAGTTGTCCAGATAACAGATTTGACCAGCAAGTTCCAATGGCGTCACTTACGCTCAGAGGACAATCCAAGTGACCCATTGTCAAGAGGACTCTCTGTCGATGAACTTGTACAAAGTAGACGCTGGTGGTCTGGTCCAGAGTTTCTACACTGTGACACAAAATTTCAAAGCCACTTCGACTATTCGAACACTGACCCTACATATACACAGGAGTGCAAACCAACTGTGAAAAATTATGTCCAATCTACTGTGCCCAATGACTTTTTTGATAATTTCTTTAAAACTTCTAATAATTATGTGAAACTAATTCGTATTTTAAGTTTTGTTTTCAGGTTCATCTGTAAATTTCAAAGAAAACCTCTTCATGGTGAGTTCATTAGTAGTGATGAACTTAACCGTGCTCGTGATATTTTGGTAAAACATGTTCAAGCGCTAGAATTCGCAACAGAGGTGACAAGCCTAACACAGGGTAAAAACATTTCGAATCAAAGTGAGTTTGCACCAATCCATATTACAAATTCACAACCACCGAGTCTAGTGTGATGGAGGACAAGGCAAGCCCAGAAAAAAGATTAAAACAGAGTGTTTCGAACTCTCCTGTAATGGAGTGTAATAATTGTGGAGTACTGTTTTTCCATCCTCATGCTAAGGCGCAATTGTGCTTCACTTGCAAAGATGCTTCTAAAAAACGGGTTTGTAGTAAGGACTAAAAACTCCCAAGATTGTGGTATGCACCAATCCATACCACAAAAGTTACAACCACTGGGTCTGGTGTGATGGAGGACAAGGCAAGCCCAGAAAAAAGATTAAAACAGAGTGTTTCGAACTCTCCTGTAATGGAGTGTAATAATTGTGGAGTACTGTTTTTCTGTCCTCATGCTAAGGCGCAATTGTGCTTCACTTGCAAAGATGCTTCTAAAAAACGGGTAAAACAGGTTTGTAGTAAGGACTAAAAACTCCCAAGATTGTGGTATGCACCAATCCATACCACAAAAGTTACAACCACTGGGTCTGGTGTGATGGAGGACAAGGCAAGCCCAGAAAAAAGATTAAAACAGAGTGTTTCGAACTCTCCTGTAATGGAGTGTAATAATTGTGGAGTACTGTTTTTCCGTCCTCATGCTAAGGCGCAATTGTGCTTCACTTGCAAAGATGCTTCTAAAAAACGGGTAAAACGGGTTTGTAGTAAGGACTAAAAACTCCCAAGATTGTGGTATGCACCAATCCATACCACAAAAGTTACAACCACTGGGTCTGGTGTGATGGAGGACAAGGCAAGCCCAGAAAAAAGATTAAAACAGAGTGTTTCGAACTCTCCTGTAATGGAGTGTAATAATTGTGGAGTACTGTTTTTCCGTCCTCATGCTAAGGCGCAATTGTGCTTCACTTGCAAAGATGCTTCTAAAAAAACGGGTAAAACGGGTTCGTAGTAAGGACTAAAAACTCCCAAGATTGTGGTATGCACCAATCCATACCACAAAAGTTACAACCACTGGGTCTGGTGTGATGGAGGACAAGGCAAGCCCAGAAAAAAGATTAAAACAGAGTGTTTCGAACTCTCCTGTAATGGAGTGTAATAATTGTGGAGTACTGTTTTTCCGTCCTCATGCTAAGGCGCGATTGTGCTTCACTTGCAAAGATGCTTCTAAAAAACGGGTAAAACGGGTTTGTAGTAAGGACTAAAAACTCTCAAGATTGTGGTATGCACCAATCCATGCCACAAAAGTTACAACCACTGGGTCTGGTGTGATGGAGGACAAGGCAAGCCCAGAAAAAAGATTAAAACAGAGTGTTTCGAACTCTCCTGTAATGGAGTGTAATAATTGTGGAGTACTGTTTTTCCGTCCTCATGCTAAGGCGCAATTGTGCTTCACTTGCAAAGATGCTTCTAAAAAACGGGTAAAACGGGTTTGTAGTAAGGACTAAAAACCCCCAAGATTGTGGTATGCACCAATCCATACCACAAAAGTTACAACCACTGGGTCTGGTGTGATGGAGGACAAGGCAAGCCCAGAAAAAAGATTAAAACAGAGTGTTTCGAACTCTCCTGTAATGGAGTGTAATAATTGTGGAGTACTGTTTTTCCGTCCTCATGCTAAGGCGCAATTGTGCTTCACTTGCAAAGATGCTTCTAAAAAACGGGTAAGTAGTAAGGACTAAAAACTCCCAAGATTGTGGTATGCACCAATCCATACCACAAAAGTTACAACCAATGGGTCTGGTGTGATGGAGGACAAGGCAAGCCCAGAAAAAAGATTAAAACAGAGTGTTTCGAACTCTCCTGTAATGGAGTGTAATAATTGTGGAGTACTGTTTTTCCGTCCTCATGCTAAGGCGCAATTGTGCTTCACTTGCAAAGATGCTTCTAAAAAACGGGTAAAACGGGTTTGTAGTAAGGACTAAAAACTCCCAAGATTGTGGTATGCACCAATCCATACCACAAAAGTTACAACCACTGGGTCTGGTGTGATGGAGGACAAGGCAAGCCCAGAAAAAAGATTAAAACAGAGTGTTTCGAACTCTCCTGTAATGGAGTGTAATAATTGTGGAGTACTGTTTTTCCGTCCTCATGCTAAGGCGCAATTGTGCTTCACTTGCAAAGATGCTTCTAAAAAACGGGTAAGTAGTAAGGACTAAAAACTCCCAAGATTGTGGTATGCACCAATCCATACCACAAAAGTTACAACCACTGGGTCTGGTGTGATGGAGGACAAGGCAAGCCCAGAAAAAAGATTAAAACAGAGTGTTTCGAACTCTCCTGTAATGGAGTGTAATAATTGTGGAGTACTGTTTTTCCGTCCTCATGCTAAGGCGCAATTGTGCTTCACTTGCAAAGATGCTTCTAAAAAACGGGTAAAACGGGTTTGTAGTAAGGACTAAAAACTCCCAAGATTGTGGTATGCACCAATCCATACCACAAAAGTTACAACCACTGGGTCTGGTGTGATGGAGGACAAGGCAAGCCCAGAAAAAAGATTAAAACAGAGTGTTTCGAACTCTCCTGTAATGGAGTGTAATAATTGTGGAGTACTGTTTTTCCGTCCTCATGCTAAGGCGCAATTGTGCTTCACTTGCAAAGATGCTTCTAAAAAACGGGTAAGTAGTAAGGACTAAAAACTCCCAAGATTGTGGTATGCACCAATCCATACCACAAAAGTTACAACCAATGGGTCTGGTGTGATGGAGGACAAGGCAAGCCCAGAAAAAAGATTAAAACAGAGTGTTTCGAACTCTCCTGTAATGGAGTGTAATAATTGTGGAGTACTGTTTTTCCGTCCTCATGCTAAGGCGCAATTGTGCTTCACTTGCAAAGATGCTTCTAAAAAACGGGTAAAACGGGTTTGTAGTAAGGACTAAAAACTCCCAAGATTGTGGTATGCACCAATCCATACCACAAAAGTTACAACCACTGGGTCTGGTGTGATGGAGGACAAGGCAAGCCCAGAAAAAAGATTAAAACAGAGTGTTTCGAACTCTCCTGTAATGGAGTGTAATAATTGTGGAGTACTGTTTTTCCGTCCTCATGCTAAGGCGCAATTGTGCTTCACTTGCAAAGATGCTTCTAAAAAACGGGTAAAACGGGTTTGTAGTAAGGACTAAAAACTCCCAAGATTGTGGTATGCACCAATCCATACCACAAAAGTTACAACCGCTGGGTCTGGTGTGATGGAGGACAAGGCAAGCCCAGAAAAAAGATTAAAACAGAGTGTTTCGAACTCTCCTGTAATGGAGTGTAATAATTGTGGAGTACTGTTTTTCCGTCCTCATGCTAAGGCGCAATTGTGCTTCACTTGCAAAGATGCTTCTAAAAAATGGGTAAGTAGTAAGGACTAAAAACTCCCAAGATTGTGGTATGCACCAATCCATACCACAAAAGTTACAACCACTGGGTCTGGTGTGATGGAGGACAAGGCAAGCCCAGAAAAAAGATTAAAACAGAGTGTTTCGAACTCTCCTGTAATGGAGTGTAATAATTGTGGAGTACTGTTTTTCCGTCCTCATGCTAAGGCGCAATTGTGCTTCACTTGCAAAGATGCTTCTAAAAAACGGGTAAAACGGGTTTGTAGTAAGGACTAAAAACTCTCATGCTAAGGCGCAATTGTGCTTCACTTGCAAAGATGCTTCTAAAAAACGGGTTTGTAGTAAGGACTAAAAACTCCCAAGATTGTGGTATGCACCAATCCATACCACAAAAGTTACAACCACTGGGTCTGGTGTGATGGAGGACAAGGCAAGCCCAGAAAAAAGATTAAAACAGAGTGTTTCGAACTCTCCTGTAATGGAGTGTAATAATTGTGGAGTACTGTTTTTCCGTCCTCATGCTAAGGCGCAATTGTGCTTCACTTGCAAAGATGCTTCTAAAAAAACGGATAAAACGGGTTTGTAGTAAGGACTAAAAACTCCCAAGATTGTGGTTTGCACCAATTCCATACCACAAAAGTTACAACCACTGGGTCTAGTGTGATGGAGGACGAATCTATCCCAGGAAAGACAAAAACTGAGTGATTCTTCCCGCTCTTCCTCTACCATTTCTAAATATCCAGCTGTGCGTGAAAATTTTCCTCTTCAAAGAAGTGAGACTCAAAAGCTGAAAAATTTGAATCCTATTTGTTGTGATGCAAAACCCAAGGTATCGCACGCCTCCAAAAATTATGGAAAAAATGTATACCCTTCCTACAAATCTAAATCATTTTTTATACACTCTGCTTCTCAATATTGTATACTTTGTAATTCAAATCATTCTTTGTATAAATGCCAATCATTTTTGAAAATGAAAGTGTGTGAAAGGTTCGACTTTTGTAAATCGAAAAATCTTTGCCTGAATTGCTTAATCTCATCTCATAAGTTAATTGACTGCAGTTCTAAATCAAGATGTAATGTATGTCAGCAGAAGCACCATTCTCTTTTGCATAAACCAGATGTGAGATCTTTTTCAAAACACATTCGTCATTCGCCACTTACAAATAATTCTCATAGCTTAAATGTCTCAGCCCCTGCTTTCCCCCCATCAAGCGTGGCCATCAGGGGGGGGGGGGGGTTTCCTCTGGAGATGCTACACTCCTGGTAAATAAAAGTAAGGAGGAAGTTATTCAGAACTTCATTTCGCAAACAGAAAAAACATTTGTTCTTCTCAGCACAGCCATTATTTATGTTCAAGATATCCATGGCCGATACAGGGAAATGAGAGCGATTTTAGACTCAGTAAGTCAATCTGGATCTATGACTAATGAGTGCGCTTTTTATCTTGGTTTAAAAAGAAATAAAATTAACATTCCAGTTGGCGGATTAAATGGTTCGTTAATAGCTGTTAGGCAACGGGTAAATGCAGTGATTTCCAATAAGGATAAAGAATTTATAACAAAAATTGAATTCTTAGTCCTTTCAAAGATTAATGATTTAACACCTGCTCAAAAAATAGATGTTCGCAACATACATTTACCATCGGGTATCGAACTTGCAGACTCTAGATTTTTTAAACCATCTAAAGTAGATATTTTGCTAGGAGCGAAAACTTTCTTTGAAATTTTAAAACCGACTCAAATTAGAATTAATAGTCAAATCTTGCTTCAAAATACATATTTCGGATATTTAGTCACTGGTAGTGTTCCAAGTGACACAACATGCAACACTGTATGTCACTTAGCTGTCGATGACACACAACTAGACCAAACATTGAGGTCTTTTTGGGGAAGTCGAAGCTTTGCCGGAAAAAGTGCCCATGAGCGATGAATTGAAATATTGTATGGAACATTTTAATACTACTCACACTAGAGATAATAACGGTCGCTATGAAGTATGCACGCCCATGATGCAAAATAGGGTGGATCTAGGTTTATCTAAAGATCTGGCTGTTAAAAGGCTGCAGAGATCCATTGTTCTACTAGAGAGGAACCCTGCCGTCAAAGAACTGTATCACGATTTTCTCGCAGAATATAAACACCTAGGACATATGGAGGAAGTAAAGGAAAATGCTCTGCCAAATCCTCATTATTACATTCCTCATCAAGGAGTATTCCGACCTGAAAAAAGTACAACTAAATTGAGGGTAGTATTTAATGCGTCTGCTAAAAATTCGAATGGAGAATCTTTAAATGATATCTTATTGAAAGGTGGAACTGTTCAAGATCCCCTTTGGTCTACTCTACTTCGATTTCGCAATCACATCACTGCTTTTACAGCCGATGTACAGAAGATGCATTGACAGATCAAAGTACATCCATCGCAACAAGATCTACTCAGAATAGTTTGGAAAGAACCAAATGAGGATACGATCAAAACCTTTCGTTTGACAACCGTAACATACGGAACATCTTGTGCGGAATTTCTAGCCACTCGAACTCTTCTACAACTAGCAGAAGATGAAAGGGATAAATATCCTTTAGCATCACCAATAGTAAAAAATGACTTTTACGTTGACGATGTACTTAGCGGTGCAGCGGACATAGACACTGCTTTAGAAATTCAGCAGCAACTTAAAGGTATGTTGAAAGCCGGTGGAATGCACTTGTACAAATGGAGCTCTAACAATCATGAGCTACTTTCGCATGCATCGACTGATGATCAAGGATATGTCTTTGGATAAGATGAAAGCACATCCGTAAAGACATTGGGTTTGTCATGGAATCCTATGAAGGATAATTTTCACTTTCTTTCGAGCATTAAAGATATTCCAATCACTTTGACAAAAAGAACAATGTTATCTATAATTGCTAAGTTATACAACCCATTGGGTCTGGTTGGTCCTCTTGTAGTAAAGGCTAAAAAGTCATCATTCAAAAATTATGGTTGCTAGGATTACCTTAGGATTCAGAAGTCCCCACCAGCGAAAGAATTGCATTTCAAGAATTCACTAAGGATTTGAACAACATCGACAAGTTGAACATTCTGCTTTGTGTCGTCCCAAAGGAAAGTACACATTTGGAAATTCATGGGTTTTCGGATTCTTCAGAGTAGGGGAGAGGGGGGCACCTTTGAACACTAAATATTATCTTTAAAAAGAATGTTATGTTTTTAATGTAGATGGCAGCACATTAATATTGTTTACTGCAGCAAAGTAAGCCAAGTTTGATCATTTTTCATGCATAGTCTGAGTAAGGTATGTGTTTTTTTCTCTCTGAAATCTAAACTTATTATTACTCTTGTTTTTTATTTTGCATATTGCCATTATTCCTATTAGAGAAAAATGTCTCATATATAAAAAAAAGGAAAATATTTACAGTGTAAAAGTTTTTTCAATCATTACCTTAGTTGTTTTTTTTTTCTTATGTTTTAAAGAAAATTGATAAGATGGTGAGAACTTATGTAAAAAAACGCACTGGGCCAGATAAGGCGGTGGAAGCTGTAGTAGTACAGAAAATGCCATTGAGGCAAGCAGCTGGTTTGTATGGAATTAAACATACAGCATTATTCTATAGAATTAAAAAAACTAAAAAAAAAAGGAGAAACTCTTAACAGTAGCAGTGTAAATAAGTATTCGACAAAATACACATTTCGTCAAATATTCACGATGGAACAAGAACATTTACTTGAAGAATATATTTTGAGGTGTTCAAAAATGAATTATGGCATGGCATATCTTCAGATTAGACAATTAGCATATGAATATGCAGAAAAAATTGGTTGTTCTTTTCCTTCAGGTTGGAAGGAGAGCAACAGAGCTGGTATTGATTGGATGAAAAGTTTCATGAAACCACATTCTGGATTATCATTAAGAAAGCCTGAGAATACAAGCTTGTCTAGAAGTACAAAAATCAATAAGCATAATGTTGCAATTTTTCAGGAAAACCTGGCAGCTGCATTAGAGTTACATCCATTTTCTCCTGACAGAATCGTCAATCTTGATGAAACTGGTGTGACAACTGTCATTCAAGCTCCAAAAATTGTTGCTAAAACACGCATTAAACAAGTTGGCCAAGCTGTTTCTGCTGCACGCGGAACTTTAATAACAATGTGTGCAATCATTACTGCTGCAGGAAATACTATTCATCCAGTGTTTATATTACCCAGGGCTAGAATGCATGAGTCTTTAATGCATAGAGCTCCCATTGGGAGTTTGCGTTTAACAAATAGTCCCAAGAGTGGATGGATGACAACTGCTTTATTTATAGAAACACTTAAATATATCTAGAGTGCTCAGGAAAAAGAGTATAAGTCGCGCCTACATTCAGATCAAAATGATATAAGTCAAATAATTTAATTATTTTCAACAATATAGTTCAAATGAAGGTTAAGCAATGTTGATTTACTAATTTTGAAAAAGAAAATTGTAGTAAACACAAACAAAATGTTCTAAAGCTCCCCTTAAAACACTTAAATATATCCAAAAGCACACAAAATGTTCTAAAGATGACCCAATTCTAATTGTGATGGATAATCATGAAGCACATTGTTCTCGATGCCGTCATTTACGCCAAAGAACATGGACTTGTATTATTAACAATCCCTCCCCATTGCACCCATAAATTACAACTGCTGGATGTCTCAGTCATGGGAAGTTTTAAATCAAAATTGATGATGGTATTCAATGACGGATGATTGCAAATCCAGGACAGACAATCACAATTCATGATTTAGCAGGTCTGTCGAACAAGGCCTATACTCTCTCCTTTACAATGGCAAATATTATTTCTGGTTTTCATAAAACAGGGATTTTTCCATTTTCCACAACAGTTTTTAAAGATGTTGATTTTGAGCCTGCTTTTGTGACTGATAGACCATTGTCTAAAGTTCCATGTTTGTCAGATCAATCAGCAGATGCTGACACTGCAGAAAATGAAGTCGTGACATCACAAGCTTCAACTTCAGCAACTCTTACTCCAGAATTGATACGACCATATCCGAAAGCTGAAGCAAGAAAAAACAATAGAGGTGGATGCAAAAAAGGAAGATCCAGAATATTGACATCAACCCCTGAGAAAAATTTAATTGAAGCTGAACACACAACTCGCCAAAACAAAAGAAAAAAATCTGCTATTCTGAAACCGAGCAATAAGAGACTTCATTTTTTTGTAGATTCAAGCAGTGATGATGAAGAAGAATCAAATTTTGAAGATATTATTTTGGATACAGATGCAGAGGAAAAAGTTCTTGTTCTAGAAAAATTTACATGTCAACGATTTCATTATAGTTCAATTCCAAATTAAACGAACCGTTCTTCATTACCTTGGTCAAATTGAACAGCAATTGTAAGACAAAACTGAATTTAATGTCAGGTTTCTTCGCAAAAAGGAAAGCAATAAATTTTACTTTTCTGAAGCATCAGACATCAGCACAGTAGATTTCCAAGATATAGTAAAAAAAAAATGCCACAACCACGGATTTCTGGAGGGACCTTACGTGCTGTTACAACATTTTGCTTTGATGTCAATTTTGTGTGATTCATATAAAATTAATTGAATAGTTATAAATTTTTAATTTCAGTTAAATAAAATGCTCTAATTTTATTTTTATTATTTTGTAATTCTTAAAGGTATGTGATTTTGGATAAAATCACTCTATTATTACAATTTGATTTTGTTTGTTCAAAGGTGCCCCATGCTTGTTCAAAGGTGCCCCTACATGGGGCACGTTTGAACAGAAATACTTGCAAATTTTAAAGCTTTGTATCATATTTAATTTATCAGTAAAATTTTGATATTGATTTATATGATAAAAAAATGCATTCTTTTTTATCATAAAATATTTAAACATTAATAATTATAATCTGAATAAGAAATACGTTGATTTTTCAAAAACTTGTTCAAAGGTGCCCCCTCTCCCCTACGCTTATGGAGCTTGTATTTACGTCCGTGCGAAAGATAGTTTCGGTAACATCAGTGTGATTTTGTTATGCAGCAAATCTAGAGTAGCACCAGTAAAGCGAGTTTCCCTTCCGTATTTAGAACTGTTAGGAGCTGTGTTACTGTCAAAGCTATCAAGTAAAGTCCTAGATGCAGTGTACTTGTACTCTGATTCAACTATTGTGCTATCAAGGATCCGAACACCGCCTCATCGCTTAAAATGCTTTGTAGCCAACAGGGTTGTTTGGTTTAAACCACGTTGGTTT
Source organism: Uloborus diversus (assembly GCF_026930045.1). Classification (NCBI taxonomy): domain Eukaryota; kingdom Metazoa; phylum Arthropoda; class Arachnida; order Araneae; family Uloboridae; genus Uloborus; species Uloborus diversus. The sequence continues at coordinate 94,824,540 of NC_072739.1, read as the reverse complement.
AAACCATGGTTTAAACCAATTGTTTTTTTTTTTTTTAAACCATGCGGTTTTTTTTTAATAAATGTTTTTTTTTTTTTTTTTAAAAGCCAAAAAAAAATCCAATTTACAGGTTTACATTGATTTTCCCACACATATTGAAAAATGTAAAATTCCACTTATGCTAAGTTCCTAGCTAAGTTGCAGGGATAAATACTAAAACTGCAAAGTTGCTTCTTCAAAATGTATTACAAGCTTTAATTGAAAAAAAATATTAATATATTTTTTATTTCATATATGTGCCATAAAGCAGATTTCAGTCAACTTATTTCATCATGCTTAATTTGCATGATTAGTTAAGATTTACTAAGCATTGAATCTTTTATTGTAGATGCAATTCATTATATTGCTCACTCCTGTTGCAGGGGTGTGACATTTTTGCCCATTTATCTGCACTTTCCTGGAATTTTAACTTTGACTTGTAAGGTAATCAACAGTCTAACTTAATTGTTTGCACCTAAAAATTAAGATTTGTTCTGCAGGTGAACACAAATAATATTTTTTGAATCAAATTTGAAAAAAAAAAAAAAGTTTATACTTCATATTATGATACATAATAGTTCCTTATATTATAATGTAGGAAGATTAAAAGACAAATTTTTAAATTCCCAGAGCAAAATGCAAATTATGTATGTGTAAAAATTGATTGAGAAATATATAAATCTTCACATATAAACTACACTCTCCATTGGTGTTTTTTTTTTTTTTTTTTTGATTCTGTGTGCTCAAAAGATTTTGATTGGCTATACACCTATGCTGCTTTATGACTATTGGGTGCAGATAATTCTTAGTTTTTTTCCCCCCTTTTGTTCATTGGAATTGGGATTTTGGTATTTGCTTTGCCTTAGCTAACCTGTGCAGTTTACAAAAGTTACTTACTCATATTGTTTTAAAAAGAATGTCTAATTCTGGTAGAAAAAAAGACCTAATCTGGCTTTCATTTGATGAAATCAAAAATGAAGCCAGTATTTTGTATCATAAAGGGTCTATATATACATGCATACTAATATGTTAATCAAGTCAAACATTTCAATCAATATTTCCCGGCAGAAAGCTATTTTAATTATTTAATTTAGTTACAAGATTTTGTTCTAATCTCTTTAATTAATCAAGAAATTAGGTACAATGTGACTATTGAATAACTGTTAATTACATGGAACCTTAATTACCTTCCGAAAATTGTTTTTCTCGCAAATAGTATTTAAACCAAAAAAACCCCGGTTTAAACCAAAAAAAAAAACGGTTTTTTTGGTTTTTTGAAAAAAAAAAACAGTTTTTTTACCAACCCTGATAGCCAATAGAGTTGTCCAAATAACGGATTTGACCAGCAAGTTCGAATGGCGTCATGGACAGCCAAGCGACAGGGACAATCCAAGTGACCCATTGTCAAGAGGAGTCTCTGCGCATGAACTTGTACAAAGTAGACTCTGGTGGTCTGGTCCAGAGTTTCTACAATGTGACACAAAATTTCAAAGCCACTTCGACTATTCGAACACTGACCCTGCGTATACACAGGAGTGCAAACCAACTGTGAACAATTATGTCCAATCTACTGTGCCCAATGACTTTTTCGATAATTTCTTTAAAATTTCTAATAATTATGGGAAACTAATTCATATTTTAAGTTTTGTTTCCAGGTTCATCTGTAAATTTCAAAGAAAACCTCTTCATGGCGAGTTCATTAGTAGTGATGAACTTAACCGTGCTCGTGATATTTTGGTAAAACATGTTCAAGCGCTAGAATTCACAACAGAGGTGACAAGCCTAACACAGGGTAAAAACATTTCAAATCAAAGTGAGTTTGCACCGATCCATATTACAAATTCACAACCACCGAGTCTAGTGTGATGGAGGACAAGGCAAGCCCAGAAAACAGTTTAAAACAGAGTGTTTTGAACTCTCCTATAATGGAGTGTAACAATTGTGGAGTACTGTTTTTCCGTCCTCATGCTAAGGCGCAATTGTGCTTCACTTGCAAAGATGCTTCTAAAACACAGGTAAAACGGGTTTGTAGTAAGGACTAAAAACTCCCAAGATTGTGGTATTCACCGATCCATACCACAAAAGTTACAACCACTGGGTCTGGTGTGATGGAGGACGAATCTATCCCAGAAAAGACTAAAACAGAGTGATTCTTCCTGATCTTCCTCTACCATTTCTAAATATCCAGCTGTGAGTGAAAATTTTCCTCTTCAAAGAAGTGACACTCAGCTATCTACCAAGTTTTGAGGAAACATTCTCGCGTCCTTACCAGCTTTCCAGCTTTGCTGGTGTTGGTGCTGCTGCTGCCTCTACTTCAATGACTCCCACAAATAACTTGTATAGCAGAATGACGCCCTCTAGAGGTAGCAGTGGTTTTCAGAGTCCAGCGAGACCAGCAAGCACTACTTTTCAACACGCCATTGAACAGTGTTGGTCTGCAGAAGAACTAGCAATTGATGCCTCATTACCGTTCCAGGGAAATTGCTCCCAATAGAAGTCCTTTTCGACACCTGCCATAATCTGACCCGTGCTCCATGAATTCCAGACTTCCGAACGGCAATGTGAACGTTCGTCATCCATCCTTTTCAATTGTTTAGGAATAGTTTTTTTTTTTTTGAATAACCAGGATATAATATTTTCTCTAATATACTTATTCACTACTTTTTTCCCAAAGAAATTGTCATCCAATAAAAAGTCAACCGCTTGTCCCTGACGTGAAGGTTCATATATTTCATTAAAAAATAAGGATTTTAAAGTTTAGCTACGCAGTTTTTGCCTAAGATATCATACATAAATTTCTAATTTGCTAAGCAGAAAAAAAAAATTCTACATAGTATTTGGAAATCTTGGAAACGAGATTTTCTAAATAATTTGAAAGCTCGTTCGAAATGGCAATTTGAAAAACAAAACATAGAACCTAACAGTGTTGTCCTCATAAAGGAAGATAATCTTCCAATTGCACATTGGATAATTGGAAGAATAGTAAATACCTATCCAGATAGTGATGAAAAAATTCGTGTTGTCGAAGTAAAATTACCTACTGGGAATATGGTCAAAAGACCTATTTCAAAAATTGCCATTTTACCTATTGTATAGTCATATTATTGCATATAGTAACGTTGTTTTTCATGTTTAAAAATTGTAATGAAGGTTTACTTTAATTTTCTCACAATGTATATCGATTTTGTTTTGAAATGATATTTCAAGGCCCAGCGGGATGTTGGCGCCAATGCTATGATAAAAGGGAATCCGCATTCGCCATGCACGCCAATACTCCTAAAGGGTTGCTATAGAACACTTTGTATACAGTCCTCTTCGCTATGATGTTGGTTTCGGTTTGGAGTTGATGTGCTCTTGCGCACAAATTGCGGGAATATCCCCAATGCATAGTTGATAGTTAGCAATAAATATGTTTCATTGTTGATCTTGTTTCTTTGAAAAAAAAAAACATTTCTCTGTCACCTTACACTCATAGCAAGTGGGAAAACATATATAGGAGTTTAGAAGGAAAAATATAGGAGTTTGATAGCAAAATATATAGGAGTTTAAAAGGAAAAATATATAGTAATTTCGGAAAAGTATAGGATCTAGTAGGTATGTTTCAATCACTGTACAAAAAAAAAGCAAAATTTTCAATACAATTTTATATCATGCATGAAATTATAGCAATGTGAAGAATTAAAGATGTGAGAGTAAATGAATTTTCGTACCCAAGGCTGCTTACATGAATCACATTTGTTTAAGACAATTTTGATTCAATTTAACAAAATTGTGTGTGCCTGTTTTTCTTCTTTTTTAAAGTGCAATTCTACATACAATTTAAGAGAACTTTAATAAATTTTTGCTCAAATGAAATATTAGAAATATACCGCACACTCAATATCCATTCCCTGATTATTTAAAGAATTTTATCACAAACCCTGTGGCAGAAAGCTGCCGACACGGCGACATTGTCACAGAATGAGAGAGAGTTTATGCAGAAAGATTTTGCACTAAGGCGGGAAAAAAGGGATAGGGGAAAAAAAGGTCAGCAATAAAATTATTCTGCAGAACAATAGCAAAGGATAGCTGTTTCACGGTAAAAAATGTAACTAGACTATGAATTAAGGAAAAGGGCTGATTTCCCACAAAAAATAAAATAATTGCGACATTTTACAAAAAAAAAAAAAAAAACTTTGGCGAGCGCCAAATCGAGTGATCATTGACGACTGTGGTAGTCTGCAACATCGGAGATCGGAAGGTATGGCATGGATTAAAACCAGTTCTAAGCAGAACTTCTCAGCACATGGAACAATTTTAAAGCAACCCTGTGTTGATCAAAGAGTGGCTGGCAACGCACAGCATGTTTGTGTTTGTGTGAAAGACAAAAGGGTATTTTTTCATTGGGGAGTCTCCGCGATATTGACAGGGGTGCGCCCTTGCCCTTAAGGGGGGGGGGGGCAATCCCTGGGTGGGATTTCTTTTTTGCTTTAGTTTTTTAATAAAATCCTATTTTCTTCTGGGAGTGGTTGAACTCAATTTGTTCTGACTAAAATGTGTTTTTTAATTAAATTTATTTTCCTTTTGGGGAGAGGGGGATACTTTGTTTATAATCTTGTGTATTGCATATATCAATTTTTCATGGGAGGGTGCCCTTTATTTATTTTTTTTCTCCAAATCACATGCATGTTTTAGTTTTTTTTTTTTTTTACTGTAATCCATATTTTAATTAAATTCATTTTCCTTTGGGGGGAGGGGGATACTTCGTTTTAGTTGTGTAAAATGCATATTTTAATTTAGTTTTTTTTTTGTGGGAGAAGGAGGGGTGATCCTTTATTTTTTCAAATCACATGCATGTTTTAGGTTTTTTTGGGTGGGGGGGGGGGGGAGGCACCGAACTGGGGTAATGAACATTTTAATTAAAAATTATTTTTCCTTCGGATCTTAGTTCTTTGAGTATTGAATAGATGTTGCATCTGTATTTTTCTGATATCGAGAACTACAGATAAGTAAGTGCTAAGAGATTAAGACTGGAAACTCAAATATGAGAGTGGCATCTCTGCTTAAACAATCACCCCCTGCTGTAACATAATAATTTACATTGCTTTTGGTTAGATTTGATTTTTTTCTCCACTTACCAATTGCTGTTACCATGGCAGGGCCGGATTTAGGGAAGGGCAAGCGGGGCAACTGCCCCGGGGCCTCCACAAAAAAAGGGGCCCCCACAATGAAATTTTACAAAATATCCTAACTTTCACGGGGCGAAAATATCAGATATATACATATATATCAAAATATTCGGATATATATCAAAGTATCGGATATTTTCGAAAATATGATGATCTTTTCAAACCCTGATTAGGAGCCTCCACTCCTTCGTTGCCTCGGGGCCTCCACACTCCCAAATCCGGCCCTGTACCATGGTGTTAATATTTTTAACCATATAGATTTAGCTAAAGGTCACTCCCCCCCCCCCCCCAGAACTGAAAATCCGTTGGAAGCCCTGATACTGAGCTTAATGCTTTTCGTTTTTGTATAAATGAATTTACCTAAACAAGAAGTTGTGTGAAATTCGTTAAATAAATAAATTTTTCACTTTTGAAATGAACTGCACTTAAGTTTGTCCATTAGTTCATTTTTCACTTCACGGAGCATTCTTGCAGAAAGAAATAAGGTCCAGAAAATTTGTCGCAGAAAGTAAAATAAAATTCTGCCACAGGGATCACAAAACAGCAGTAGCGGATTTAGAGGGGTGGCAGGGGCCTGGACCCCTCCCAAAGAGATAAATTTATTTAACTATTTCAATTATTATTTTTCAACTGCTATCTCCAAAAAGAAACTTTTTTACAGTTATGTAAAAAGAACACAAAACATATTTGAATAAAAGCGTTTTTTTTTTTTTTTGCTGAAGTGAAGAAGTATTGCTGAAATCAGATCCCAGAGCGGCGGAATACATTTTACTAACTGGTTTCGAATTCAAGCATACGTAATATCGCGATTCGTCCATTAATTCTTCTTTGATGGAATCAATCAATAATTCACTTTTTTTAAATGTGCAGACATACCTAGAAGAGCAATTTTAATCCAGTAGCTATTTGCGAAATAATAGACTTCTTTTTAGGAATAAAAAAATGCAAAATGAAAGAAATGACATGATATATAGTTTTTTGGCAAAGCCATAATATCAATGGAAAAGACATGCCACATCAAAATAGGGTTTCCAACTCCGAATCCTGCATTATATTTATTGAGATTAAGAACAAAATCCTGCAAGATTTCCAATCCTGCAAATATTTTCCATGCAAACATTTTCAAACTTTGGCAGCTTATAAAACGAATATTTTCAAAAGCATCATCGAAAGTTTGAATCACCTTCCTCATACATCTGCAAGAAGAGATATTTTTTTGAAAAAATAAATTCATGAAAACTTTGTTTTGAAACATTCTATAAGGGGAGGTGGGGGCGCTCTTCAATTTCCGGGCCCCCACCAAAAAATATTTCTGCATTCATCCCTGCAAAACAGTACGAAAAAGCAATTACAAAATTCAGATTTCAACTTATGTGCTTTGAAAAATGCATCTCTTATTGATTGCTAAAACTAGCTAGTAATTATTTTCAACATTCTTTTTTCAATGTCATAAATCTACCCATAGTTCTTGGTATTGGTACCTCATTGCTTCAATGCTAACACTAACGATTAAAAGTCCCGTCTCCATGTCTCTCTCGTCTCCATGTCTCTCTCGTCTCACTGGTTTCGTTGGACATATCCTGAAAAAAATCGTTACAAAAAGTGTGCACTCTACCTCCCCTTTGTTTCACTATTTAACAGAAAAAAAACTTAATTTTACTAAACGAAAGCAAAGAAAAAAAGACTGCACTAATGCATCACGTTCGTGGGAAATGGTCATTTTCAAATGCTTGATTCATTTAAGCGGCATGTTTGATTCAAATATTCAGCAGTTTCTTAGTGTTAAAACTGGATTTTGTTTTGTTTTTGTGGAACTGACTCATTAAAGTGGCTGATTCAATTATCCAGCGCTCACTGTAATGGCATTATCCATAATGTGTGCATTATTATGTTAGTTAATGTGTGTGTGTGTGTATGTACACACATGTATGAAGAGTGAATTAGACCTAATCTGCCAAACAAAATGGGGCGTAAGAAGAGCCCAAGTGGAGCATAGAATTATCCATCATTCTGTCCAATTTGTAAACATAACCGAGTAGATGGAAAAAAATGAGTCGAAAAGAAAACAAATTTCTGAGATGAAGATCGATTTTTGAAATTCTTGGAAAATCTACACACAAGATTTGAAAAAAGCAGACAAAATCCTATAAAATGACATTTTTTCCATCGAGATAGTTACTTTTTTCAGCAAGCTACAAGCTTTGAAACAACTGAAGTATTCAAAGTTGAATTAGTACCAAAATCTGTACTTGGCAATTTCAAAAATAATCATTTGAGCTACATGTAAGTTTATATGTGACAAAATTAAAAGCTTTCAAAATTTTTACATCAGTACACGTAAAGTTAACATGTTATACTATTAAAAGTACAAAGTATATCATTAAAAGAAAAAAAAAAGAAAACAAGTTAAAAGCTGCAAGTAAAATCATCTACATTTAGCATATTTCATAACAGTAATCCAACAGAAGTTTAGTGTAAATATGCCAACATTAAAGATGTAAGAATGTACAGTGCAGGGGAGAAAGAAGAAAAAAAAATGGATCGAAGGTTTTTGCATTTTTGGGTATCGTTTAACATCCGACGGAAAAAAATATAGGAGTTAGTGAGAAAATATAGGAAAAATAGGAGAATATCTGACAAATTGTGAAAATATAGGAGGACTATGAGCCCTGACCATGTAACAATAGGGTCGTTCCATGTCAAATCAACGAAAAAAATGGCATTTTCAACCTGACCTTCTCAAATTTTTTTGATATTTGGCTCAATTGTTAGGTTTGCATAAAAAGGAATAAATACACAATAATAAGTCTCTATCTATTTTAGTTTCTGAGATAATTCGATCCAAAGGTAAGCAAAAAATGTAAAATTTTGAATTTTGCTAATCATATAATGAGTCATTATTTGTTCCCGTGTTGTCGCAGAACATTGCTTTTGGTGTTTTTAGAAAGTGCTTGAATTGACCTTTTATTTGATATGTGACATGCTTATATTTCTTGATTTTTTAATTTCAAGGTCAAACACTTTGTCCTTTGACCTTCTATATTTCAGAAAGTGTATTTTAATTTTTCTTTAAAAAAAATTATGTTATTCCTACGTCTATTTTTTACAATATACGAGCATATAAACATGGGATTGCCATGGGATGCTAAGTTATAAAATAAAATGTAACTTACCATTTCAGTACAAAATCGGCATTTAAGTTTTATTTTATATACATATTTTTAAAAAAAATCAACCATACTGCAGCAAACATTTATTTAATAATATATTGATATTAACACATTATTAAGGGGTATTATATACTATACATATGTACTGAACATAAATTAAAATTAATATCAATATTAAAAAAATAGTTTTATTTTATGAATTTTAAAGAAAAAAAATTTTTGCTGGCATATTTATTTTTGAAATGGCATAACATTTTTTTTTTTGAATGAAAAATATTTTTTAGTATCATATGTATATCTACTAAAAATAAAATAAATTACATGACTTTTTCATTCTAAATTTTTCACCCCTCCAGTTCCTTTTCGTTTTAAATATTCCTTTACTCTTTTTAAAATCATGCACTAAACAAGAACAACACTGTGATCAAATAAATATGTTGTTAGTTTTTGAAGTATACTAGAGTTTCCCAGTCAACCACATGGCCCTACAGGGCCATGTGGTTCACTCAGCCATGTGGTAGGTTTCTTCTAAGAAGTCAATAAATCTGACAGGAGTCCCTCCCGGTAAGGAATGGACTTGTAAACAGAGAGAAGAGAATTCAGTCTATGGTCAGCTCTTGAAGCAGAAGTTTCAGTGATCCACTGCTCAACAGGATTTATCTTTCTTTACTTTTTTCTACTTAAAATTTTTAAACTTTTGCAATTTATCACGCAGCTTTCAGTCAGAATTTAGAGATGGAACCCTCAACTTCTACAGCTTCAAGTAAAACATATTGTTGCAACCCATTTGAAAAAGTAGGCCATAACTGTTACAAGAAAAGCTTGAGAACTATAAGCAAAAACTTGGTGCAAACATTTACTTTTCTCAAAGAAGGCTACAAGATTTGTGATTCTTGCCGCAAGGAAATTCAACTATCTGCTAAGAAGCAGTTGCCTAAGAAGAGGGAGTTGGAATCTAGTTCTGATGATAAATCTGAACAAATAGATCCTTTATGTACCCCAGAAAAAGATGAAGCTTTTAATGCTTTGAACAAAAGTTTGATAGCATTAAATGAATCACCTCTTCAGAAAAAACGGTTAAGTGAGAAGAAATATCTCCAAGAAAAGTTTAAAAAAGCAGCAACAGCATTCAAAAGCAAAGTATTAAATATACAACCAGATCCTGAACAAGATGATATTCCTATGTCCCCTGACCGTGAAATTATTAACCAGTTGAAAGAAAAATATAAAAGTACAGATGATAAGAGCATCAGAATGCAAATATTACAACAATGCCAAAAAGTTGGACTTTGAAAGATTACCAAGATGAATTTGATGTAACAGATTACACTGCAAGAAAGGCTAAAAATCTGGTTAAAGAAAAAGGTGTTATGTCATGCCCTGATCCTAAACCTGGTAAAACTTTGGATTCTGAAACAGCAAAAAAAGTAACTGATCTGTATGAGAGTGAGGAAATAAGTCGAATGATGCCGGGAAAAAAAGATTTCATCTCTCTTAAGGTAAATGGAAAACGAGAACATATTCAAAAAAAAAATTGATTTTGTGTAACTTGCATGAAGCTTTTGCATTATTTAAACAAAAATACCCTCTGTTGAAAATAGGATTTTCAAAGTTTTGTGAACTCAGGCCAAAACACTGTATTCTTGCAGGTGCAAGTGGAACTCACAGTGTGTGTGTGTGTACAACACACCAAAATGCAAAATTGATGTTTAGTCAATGCAGAATGAAAGAACTGATGGAAGGTGATAAACCAATTAACTCTTACAAAGATGTTATGAAATATGCAGTTTGCGAAAATCCTACTGAAGCATGTTACTTTGGAAACTATAAATTGTCCTGAGTTTGAAAGAGTCAAAGAAAGAATCGAAGAAGCTTTTGAATTCAACTGCGTTGAAAATATCACGTATAAACAGTGGATACAAGTTGAAAAAAGAACATCTCTCGAGACATTAGTGAAAACTACTGAAGAATTCATCAATATATTTTTTGAAAATCTCCCAAAACTTCTTCTTCACTCATTTCTTGCAAGTCAACAATCGAGCTATCTCACGCATCTAAAACAATCGTTAAAAGAAGGTGAATACCTTGTAATCTGCGACTTTGCAGAGAATTATTCTTTTATCCTCCAGGATGCTGCCCAAGGTTTCCATTGGAACAATGCTCAAGCTACAATTCACCCCTTCACCATTTATTTTCAGGACGCTTCCACAAAAACAGTAATGAATACATCTCTAGTAATAATTTCTGATTGCCTTGTACATGACGCAACAGCAGTCCATCTTTTTCAAAAACATCTAATTTCTTTCATGCAATCTCATTATAACACAAAACCAAACTTAATTTATTACTATAGTGATGGTGCTGCTTCTCAGTACAAAAATCGATTAATTTTCTGAATCTCTGCTACCATGAGTCAGACTTTGGTATCAAAGCACAATGGCACTTTTTTGCAACATCACACGGCAAAAATGCATGCGATGGTGTAGGAGGCACTGTGAAAAGACTAGCAGCAAGAGCTAGTCTTCAAATGATACATAATGACCAAATTGTGACTCCTCGACAGCTGTATGAATGGGCAAAAGATCACATTAAGACAATACATTTTCAATATAGCACAACTGAAGAACATAAACAAGAAGAGGAGGCTTTGAAAAACAGGTTAATGACTGCAAGAAGAATACCAGGTACTTGGAAACTCCATTCTTTTATTCCACTGAACATGAATCACATGGAAGTCGAAATATTTTCATTTTCAAAAAATTCAAGAATAGAATATGTAAGAGCTGCTCGCGATTATATTGAATTCGCAGAAATGGTCGGGTTTTTAATCTGCAGGTATGATGGACATAGGTGGTTAGGTTGCGTTTTAGACTCTGATGAAGAAAATCAAACACTTAAGATAAAATTCTTGCATCCACATGGACCTTCATATTCTTTTTACTATCCAGACGTAGAGGATATTCTGAATGTACCTGTAGACGATATAATATCAAAAGTGGATCCCAGGATAAATCCCACAGGAAGAGTTTATAACTTGTCGAAGGAAGAAATGGACAATGCTAACCAAAAGTTGTAAAAATAACTTGTGTCCCTCTGTAAATATTTTCGGAAACGCTACAAATTGCATTTAAGTAGTAAGTAGATATATGTTCACTATTTTACTTTACCATGATCCCATTGCAATCCCATTATGAAATTTTTTCCACATATACAGGGCATTAGTAGGTACAAAATAAATTTTTTTCAGATTTTTAAAAGATACACTTTTTGAAATATTCAAGGTCAAATTATATTTTTCGTGACCTTGAAATATTAATGACCCCAAACCTTATAATGTGACATATCCTATAAAAGCCCATTTTAAAAGCTTTAAAATAAAACCAAAATGAACTCTTTAGCTCCAATAGAAGCTGAGAAAATTAACTTTTTGTAATAACCAAAACCACGTTTTTTGTATTTTTCCCCCTTTTTTACATAGCCCTACACAAAAAACCGGGCAACTTAAAAATCTGAAAAAAATATTTTTCTGTATCATTTTATATATATAATCAATCCCCTGAAATTTGTTGGAATTCGTGATGGTCAAGTTGTGAGGCTCGTTGATTTGACATGGAATGACCCAATACCAAGTCATTAATAAACAATAAAAGCTCCGTTAAAATTAATTTTAAACACGAGGAGCATACGCTATCTATACATCAGAGGGGAAGACGCTATACCTCGAGTGACCTCAGCTATATCTGATATGACACACTTTTAGTTGCAATCATTGGTCCATTCAAGTGTTGCCATTCAATTAGTTGTATGGCGCCACATTTTTAGCTTCCACATACTAGTTTTATATACATAGATGTAATAATTTTATGGTCAAGGGGAAAGTGCCCTATGTTTCAGTTCAAAGCCACATTGAGATTTTTGCCCAAAAATACTTTTTGGTATATAATCAAAACATTAAAAAATAAAAAAAAACTTGCTTTTTCGTTCAGTACGCTTTGTGTTGTACATTATTTAGAAAATAATAAGAAATATTGTCAACTAAAAGCAGGTGCTATAAGGCTGCTACATAACCATTGAATAGTATTTAAATTTAAAATAAATGTTTTTTTTTTTTAAAGAATGGCAGCTTGTCCTAAGATATAGTTGCTTCTAGAACAATTTTTATTTTCAGTAAAAATATTTATAAAGTAACATCTGTACATTATTCTAAGTAACCTTAGATCTTGATTGTATCTGAACCAAAACCCAAAGGTATTGATTCATTGAGTGATTCTTAATGTAGTCACTTTTGAATAGTCAATTTTAAATAGCAGATTGGGATATGCAAACTAGGATATGTCTGATTAAGATGTATTACATCGATTAGCAATCGGCTGGCCAGAATATCACAATTATTCTAGATAACTGGTTCCATACATTAGTTCTGTAACTACCTGAGGAAAATATTAAATATGAGTGGAAAATCTCAAAGTATAAAATAGCTTCTCAATTAACTAACACACATTTTCAAAAATTTAAAACTTTCAGTTTGAATCAACTTATCGCACAATAACTTTTTCATAATTTAGAATACAGTAGACGCCTGATCAAACGGCCTTTGTTTAACCAACGGAAAGTAACCCATTCCAGATGGCAGCCTGTAGAAGATGGCGCTGCCTCAGAACAGCAGCTGTTAAACATGGACTGCGTACAGGCCCAGACAATTTTCCCCGGTAAGCCTAATACGCAATTTCAGAAAGTATGCATTACATAATAATGAATAAAATGTTCACTTTACTCAGAAATGAAACCATTTAAAAAATTATGATAAAATATACCATTTCAATCATAACAAAAAAATTGATAAATATAAGTGATATTTAACAATAAAAATACAAAATATGTTGTTTTTTACAATACCTAAAAGTACTAAAATTAAACAATATATTTTGTACTAAACAGGAAAAATATGTGCACTTAATGTTATGAAATACTTGAAGAATATTGTAACAATCAATATTTTAAAGCCGCATGAAAAATTTCAAAGCCTGGATCAATGTACATTTTACACTCATAGGCAGGTTTGGTATAAAAAGTTTTTTTTTTTGAAAAAAAAAAAAGGTTTTTTTTTTTAATATATAAAGCAGGTTTATTTGGTTTTTATTACTCATTGAAATAAAAATAATTTTACTTTAGGAAAATCAGAAAGATTATATGAATTAATTATTGAGGAATGTTTAATATTCATGTTTGTATCTAATTGCTTTGTTATTAGTTAAAGAATTAAGAGCAAAGTCTTGTAATTTCATTTCCTCATACTTGGAGATTTCTATAGAATATTGTTTGAAAATATTTAGCTTTTATAAAAAATACAATATGTAAATGGGTCTTGGTATAAATAATCAAAGAAATAATTTACTGCGATAGATCAGACATTATTAATTACAAATAACCAAGAATAAATTCTTGCAAATTAATTTCCTCATAATCACAGCTATCTACTATAAATAAAAAAAATAAAACTAAAATCACACATTCTTAAACATGGAAAGTATTTTGCAGTATCTACAAATGAATCATAAGTCTGATGTACATTACGCAACTTTAAAAATCAATGCATATATTGTTTAAAAATTTTTTAAAAAAAGTTACAAATTATGTACTTTATTTACCTAATGTATCAGTGACAACAAACATAGAAACAGGACAAGTAGTTTTTAAGAAACTCATTATGTTTTCGATTGTAAACATTATTTTTCCTGGTTTAATGCATTTAGGAACATAATTTTTTTATCATAGAAAAAATAAATCATTTAAATTAAAAGTCTCAGTACAAACTTAAATGAGAACTCTTTTAACATATATTAATAATGAAGACATAAGAAAAGAATCAATAAACATAAAAATTAAAGTCTATTGATTCTTCCACCATTCATACATGAGACTTCTTTCATTATATTGGGATCAAAAAAGTTCTTGGAAAGGTGAAAATTTGGCATTAATTTTTTTTAATAAGAGCATCGAGTTACATGAATGTTTTCTGTTTTCATAATTTCATACATTTTCTTTTCTTGCTCTGACTGCATCGTCTATCGGAGATGCAAAAAGTGTGCAGTTATAAGCGCAATTTTATGCCTACTCTAAGTGTTCTTGGACTTCTTTAGTTATTTTTTTCCTCTTGTCATTTAAATATTATAGTGTTAAGATATTTTTACACTATGCATCACCTGAATGGTACATAATATATCTCAATAAATCTTAAGTAATCAAGCAAATTAGGTAGTATATGAAATTTTGGTTGAAATATGCTTTTTGGACCGTTTTGAAATGCAAAAGACTGAAAAATAATGATACTTAAAAAATTATAAAACAGGGTGGCGACAGGATCTGTGAAAAAAGTTCCCCGACTTTGCCCTGATTTCCATGATTAAGTTTACCAAATTTGCCTGATTTACATTACCAATGATAATGGTTTCCTTTATTTGCTCTACTTGAAATCCATTGTATGTTTGTATAAAATGCAGTATTTTAAACGTTTTAAGTGTGTAAAGTTGATGAACTAAAGATATATTTTGAAAAGATGCTACTTTTTTAACAAAATGGTAAAAAAAAAAAAAACATATCAAGTAAATTTTTTGGGGGAAAAAAAACTACAAAACAGTATATTAAAGTTTTCTACAATGGAAAGATTAACGAAAGTAAAAAAAAAAAAAAAATTACTTCTAGAAACCACTTAGCATAAGAATGTTAAGAAACTATTAAAATCGCTCCTAAAAACATATGTGTATTTATGGTAGAACAAAGAAGTAATTGAAATTATTTTGAACTAAATTTTCAAACAGTATAATAATTGTTGCAAGAATAATAAGTAATAGTGAAAGAATGGAAGTAATGTAGTTCTTATATAACTAATTGACATATTTATGCAAAACAGATGAAACCTTTTGACATCCATTCATAGGGAGCTTTTCTCTAATCAAGAACATAGGTTTTAATGAATGAATACAGCGTTTTAACAATAAAAAATAAAGATATTTACTTAAGTACACAAGTTTACTCAATTTCAAATGATTTAAGTACATAACGAAAAAAATCTTAGATTGCATTTGTAAGAAAACAACTTTGAAATGCAAGAAAAAAAAAACAGAAAAAAAAAGCATTTAGTCAATTTCAAAATATATAAAAGAAGATTATAACTTGGTTATAAAATAAAAGAATCATTAAGTCAGAAGAAAAGAAAATCTTTATGATCTGCGGCGACAGCAAATAGTATAGCGGCAAAAAACAAAGTTTTTTTGATTGAGAGTTCAATTTTAGCAATTAAATTAAAAACGTGAAGAAGTAATAGCTTTTATCAGTATTAATTCAAAAACCAAAGATTTCTTCTTGAAATCGTGATTACAGTACGCTAATCACTTCAAGACTATGGAATAAAGGCAAAGGAGCTAAGGCATTAATGAAGGCTTCCTCTTTGCCTGTATGGTTGCTTATTTTACGTCGCATTGAAAGCGTGAAAGGAAATTTCAAGCTAGGTAAAATCAACAACCTAACAGACACAGAAGCAATCTTAGAAAGTTCATCTTGCGGTTAATAAGATTCAATACTTAGACGTAATTATGCGGCAGTGTGTAATTGCACCTCATTAATTTTATTTATTTATTTATTTTTTTGAACAGATAATTGGCAGAAAATACATAAGGAATTTGGATACTTAATTTTGTAAAGCAAAAAAAAAAATTTTCTTCATAAAATCAATTTTCCCTGATTTTTTGTTATTTTTTCGAAATTCCCTGATATTTCCCTGACCTTCCTGATCTGTCGCCACCCTGTAAAAGCTACTTGCATTTTTTTCCAAGTAATTTAAGAAAAACTTAGTTGGTCTGCCTTGTATATTTATGTACCTAATAGGAAAGCGGCATAGATTTAAGAAAAGAAAAAATAAAATAAAAACTTTAGCAACCTTGCATTAACTTAAAAAATATAAGTTTCTAAAATTAATAACTCTGTAATTTATCTATAAAGCTTTGCTATAGTTACTTTACTTTGCATTAATTAGATTTTACTCTTGGCAATAATATGTAAAATTTATGAAAACATTTGGGGGGAAACAATGAAATTTTTCAAAAAAAAAACAAAAAAAAAACACATTTTTGAAAAAAAAAAAAAAAACACATGGAAACAAAACGACACACTACCGTCTCAATTCTTTGCCTTCTTTTTATGTGTATGATTTTGGAAAGTAACTACTGTATGAAGAACTCTTATAATTTATAGTTTTTTCACTGTCGCGGGAAATATCCGTAGATGGATCAGTCATAAATTTAGGTATTTCTTCCTTGGAAAGATAATGTGTTCACCATGGCTACACAAATGAATCTAAAAATAAACCCCTTGCTAGAATGTCTTCCATGAAATCCCATTTTGAAATGGAATCGAATCAAGAAACAACCACTTCAAAATGAGTATGCGTTTCCCTTTCCACTTGCTAGCATATTTATATTTTCTTTCACGAAATCCAATAAATCACA
Organism: Uloborus diversus; assembly: GCF_026930045.1. Taxonomy (NCBI): domain Eukaryota; kingdom Metazoa; phylum Arthropoda; class Arachnida; order Araneae; family Uloboridae; genus Uloborus; species Uloborus diversus. The sequence continues at coordinate 94,807,680 of NC_072739.1, read as the reverse complement.
AACACTTGACGGGACTCCATTCTGTCATCAGAGAGAGAGAAATACTAATTTTAGAGACTACTCATTTGAACTAACATGGATATAAGTAACGACATCTGATAGTAAATATTTCGATAGTAAATATTTTGCAGTCTGATAGTAAACATTTCACATTTCGTTTGGAAACCAAAACGCAAACTAGGGAAACCAAAACCCAAACTGGCATTGTTGGGATTGGATGGCCTGTGTAGCATTTGCAGTAACGCAGTGAAGCTAATTTGTCTCTGAAGAGCATCTCTCTAGCACTGACGCAAATTTGTGTCGTTTGACCCGAATGGGTTAATGACGACTAAATATTAAAATTTTAAAAGAACCAAAATTTTCAAAGGAAAAAGGTATAAATTAGTTTATGACAAGCACTCAATTTGAGCAATATTTCACCATACCTGATATAATGAGCCCATGGTTGCACTGGTGGGAGGAATGACATTATTGACAAAGAAAAACAATGCATCTTCAGGTCGGAGGTGAATCCTCTTTCGAATCAAGAAATAGAATTGACCAACAGTTAAATCAGATGGTACCAAATATTTTTTCTTGTCAAGATCTCCAATGTGAGCTTTAGGTGCTTTTTCTACTATCACCTAAAGAAAGTGAAGAAACATTCATTCGAACACACTGTCAATGTTTACATTTTTTTTACAATGTTTTTACCAATAATATTATTGATAAGTTTCTACAACAACTTTAAAAGGAAATAAAGATCACTGAATCTGATTATGTAGATCAGTGTAAGGTTTTAGAATTAACATGAGAGAAACAGTAAAGCTTCTATACAATTGCCCAATTGGCGCTTTTTTTTTTTTTTGCGACTTTTCAGTAAGAACTCTGAAAAGTGTTGTTTCATGTTTTGGTTCTGGAGCTAGGTTTCTTTTAGTTTTACCGTCAAAAATGTTGCTAAACTGAAAATTAGCAAACGTGAGGAATGCATTTTGTTCCAGAGAAACTATTGACATGAATTTTGCCAGCCAAGATGTATTGTCAAGAATAGACAGTTGAATGGCAGATCTGCTTCTGACTTTTGAGGGGATCATCATTTAAATATGATCACATAAACTGGAAAAGCGGTGGTCATGAGCAATATTCAAGTCGAATTGCTGAGGATCTCTCCTGGCAAAGTCTGGAAATTAAAAGTCTGCACAACAGTTTAGACTTTTTTTTGGCCTCATTATTTATTGAGCCATTTCTATTTTTTTAGGAACTGGATTCTTCAAAACTACCGATGCGTTATCTATATTTCAATTCATTCATTATTTGAAAATTTTTAGATATAACAAAAAAAAAGAACATATTCTTTTTTATTTGAATTTGTCTCTGGAAGCAATTGTCATAATCAAAGTGTATTAGTTTTCTTTCTTTACCATGTAACTAAATGACTCTTTCATCAAACTATAAGCAGAACAGTAGGCCATTTGCTCTTACATAAGCAGAAAGTCGACTTTTGCTTAATAACTAATTTATAAATACTTCCCTTTGTTATTTGAGTTCCAAAGTAGACCAATCTCTCATGTGCTTATTATGTGTCACTACTAAATTCATTATTATTGAAATATAAATCTAGCGAATAAAATTTGCAGCATGATTTGTCAAGAGTGATGCAACTAGAAAGGGCATTTATATTCAATTGTTACACTTCAGCACAACATGCACTTAACATCAAAAGTGCCATAATCGATAATGATGTCTATTAGAACAGATTGCCAGATTTTATATAAAAATATTCAACTGTTCTAAAATATTTATTACATTTGCTTTTACATTACTTTGAGCAAAATATAAATTCAATGTTTTAAAATCATATTAAGATCCATGAAATAAAAATAGCCAACATTCTCTAGCTGAAATTTGATCCTGAAACATAAAACTTTCCTCTTATACATACCTCTCGTTGCAGGTGTCCAAGTTTGATTTATGTAAATTAATTTAACGATATGAATAGATAGGCCTACAAGGCATCCTAGTTTTCAGATAAAATCTCTGTGTCCTGGCTGGTTTAATTCACGACCCGGTAAAAGATAAATTGATTGCATATGACCAAGAGTACATTTAACTGTGAAGGATTATTTAGGATAACTACTTCGTCATTTGAAAATTTGACTAGTGAATTTTTTATCAAATTAGCTGGTAAGAATTTTTGCAACAAGATTAAAACCAAAAAAGACTTTCTAAAAAAATCCTTGACCAGGAAAAGAAGGGAGAAGAGACCAGGAAATATAATCAACAGACAAAAGGGATAGCTTGAAACTGATTTTCTGTATTACTGATTGCAACCAAGATTTAACATTAAACAAAAGGGAATTTAAGAACTCCAGAACGGAAGAACAACCTATCTGCACACCCCTCAACCCCAGCTTCCTTGCAAGTTTCGTTGAGGCTTTAACTGAACTTCATTTTTACTCCTAAGGGGCCATTCATTAATTATGTAAGGATGATTTAGGCATTTTTGACCCCACCCCCCAACCCCCATGTAAGGGTAGGTAAGATTTTTAAACCCCTCAACCTTATTCTTACATAAGGTTCCATTTAGTTTTTCAAAATAATGAAATTATTTTTAAAAACCATTTTAGGTAAAGAAATATTTACTAAATAGTTGGAATTTAAAATGAATGCTTTTTCAACATTTTTTTTTTTTTTTTTGTATATGATGTGATTACTAATTGAAAAATTAAACATGCCATATATAGTGTGAATCTCTTATTATAATTTACACTATTCATTTTTTGTACAACAAAAAACAGCTCATCCTAATAAGCTTTTTAATTTCCAAATGCAAATGAAATTTGATCACTTGATGGCAAGATTTAAAAAATCTACTTGGAAAATATTACGTAAGAATCAGTGTGACCACCCCTCCCCTAAGTAGAGATATTTCCATCCCCCTTCGGCACCCTGACGTAGTTAATGAATGGTCCCTAACCTACATTTTCTGGGAGGCCAACAGTCTAAGTGGAAAAAGATCTTCAAATGTCTCGAAAAAAAATTCTGATAAATAGAAATTTTTTAGATAGAGAGAAACAATTTTTCTATGTGATGGACATGAAGATTTGAAGGGCAGTTCGATATGTAGAAAATTCTGTATTACATTTCAAAACAAACAGATAAAATTTTGGGGGAAAAATGTCCACCTGCAATTTTAAAGCAATTGTTGGGAAATGCCTTTAAAGCAAAAAAGTATTCAAAATTTTAATAGAATATAATTTATGTAATTCACAAAACAGTAGGTTCCTTGTTAATAAACAACTTTTCTATAATTTAGGCCATCAATATTCATATTTAACATTTTATTTATAAATTAAACTTATGTAATGTTTTAAATAACACTGAAATGTTTTTTGACCATTTTATCTCCAAACTAAGAATAACATTGCACAAATAAAGGGACAAATTTAAAGCTCAATGTCTAAACATATAATGTCAACAAAAACAACAAATTACTTACAGGTACTCTATCTGGGTATTTCCGTCTAATCTTTTCACCTTCAGCTTTCCTCTTCTCAAATGGATGCTCTTCTTTGTACAAAAACTTCATATTTCAGCCTGATTTTAGTATAAATTTATTAGAGGTTTATGAAAATGATAACGCAATTCGTTGACAAAATGCTAGCTGATTTGTTTTCACAGTTTTAGAATTCAAGTATTTGCAGTGGCTGCAAATGTTGGAACAGACGACTTGCGTTATAAGAACAAAAAATGAGTTCCAAAATAAATGTCTATGCAATGAAATTCAGCGAAAGTTAGAGGAAATCAGTGGTACATGAAATGAATTTGGAACATTAACAAACTTTGAATTTTTCACGATCGCATGAAAATCTTCCTAACTTTAAATACAATAATTACGTATGATGGCGCAATCATACAAGCTTTCGCTGATGCGTCGTCACATTCATGTGACCAATGTTACAATGGATTGGATAATGAAAAAGAAAGCAAAACCTTTTCAAGGTTACTAATGGTTTAATGAATTTAGTTCAAACAGTTTAATGAATTTAAATGTCTTCATATAAGATTCTCTTCAGTTTCCATTTACTTTACGGAACGATTTATGAAGAATTTCACAAGTCGTTCTTTTGTTTTCGTTTTAAATAGTAGTATTTTTCGCTAAAATAATGAAATTTAACTGGTGAAATAAAAAATGTCGACATTCAATTGAGGGTTTTTTCATTGTTTTACAGTTTTCTACTCATAGCTAGTTATAATACAATACTCAATTATTTAAATACAAGATTAAATACAGTCAAAGCTACCTTAACTTTGACCATTCAAAGCTATTTTCACATGTAACTTTGACTGTAGCTAATTTTAAAAGACTTGTTTGTTTGTTTGTAATTCATAAACTTTTTAAATACAGAATTTATTGCACATTTAATTGAGTTTCGTATAAAAATTTGCATTTACGATGGTCTTTCTGTCATTGTGTAACTTTGTAACTAGGACGGGATATGATAAAATGCTAAAACATCAAAAAATATTCAAACTTACTGCGGTAAGTATTTCTTTTTGAAATACAGGGGGCGGGGAGGGGGGTTTCTTGAAAATCCGAGGTAATTGAGGCTTACGCTACCTCGGATTACTGAAAACTCGGACTATCCGGAAAATTTGTTCTTGCCGTAGGAGGTTAAAATTTCATTTATACAATTTGAACGCCTCAAGTTGTGCATTTCTCTTTTTGGTTCCAATCAGTTGTTCCAAAAGAGTTGTTTACTTGTTCTTAGGGTCAAAACAATTTTAATTTCAAGTCATTTCTGAAATCAAATTATTATTCCAAAATATATCTTAATTCATCTTTAATTAGTCAATAGTAGCCTATGACCCTATCCTGTGCCACCAGGGGCACCCCGGAGTTTTTAAAGGAGGGGAGAAGACCTCAATTTGCCAAATGGAACAACAGATTTTGCCGAATGGAACTCCTAATTTTGTCAAATGATGATAATTTTGCCAAATAGAACTTGTAATTATGCCAAATCGCTGACAAAATTTCCTGAATAAGAAAATTTTGGGGAGGTCATAGTGAAGTCACACACTGACACAATGTTTAGGATGCAAGAACCACCTTTTCGGTGGCAATAAATGTGAGGATATCTTGACATTGTAAAGTTTGCACCTTTTTGCTCTGAGAAAAAGTTTCTCATAACACCAAAATGCAGGTGTGTGCAATTTTTTTAAAAATGGAGGTGGTTCAACATTGTTGATTTTATTTTTATTCCTAAATAGTATTTATTTATTTGATACTTTTTTGTTAAAGGTGAGTCACTTGGCATATATTTTTTATTTTTGATGATTTTAATTTATTTATTCCTATTGCAAACTAAAAATTTTGTAGTTGGCGACATTCAACATTTTTAACTTCTAAATTCAAGAGCTACCATATACCCACATACTTGTATATATTGCCATTTGTTTTTAGCAATTAGCCGAAGGTAGAAAATGAACAAGTCAACAAACCAAGTGGAAACTTTAACGAAAAAGTACCATTTATTTTTTGGTATGCTGGTACAGTAAGTGTTATTCTGTGGCTTAATATTCAGATTTGTTGCGGACTGCCTAGTGGTGTCACTTTATCTGGAAAAATTCTTTTAATTAACTAAAAATCTTTATACCTTTTCCAGAAATATTTTGGTCGCAGGAGAAATTGCTACAGTATTGCTATGAAATTTGTATCGAAAGCATTAAGGTATACAACTGTATCAAGGAAAATAAAACCTCAATATTTGTATCAAGTAAGTGAATTTTTTTCTTCCTTAAATGCTCTGAGAATAATTATACATAAGGTATTTATTCATTATGCGTGAAGTGGAGCCGTAGCAAATATTCAAAAGATAAACACCCAGTAGCAGAAACTTTCTAGCCAGTCTGCGACACTATTTTGGGCATTTGAAAATAATCTGCAGCGTTGTTATTAGTTTTATTTTTAAGTTTTCATAAAATACAGAAGTCCCTTGCAAAGGTCAAGACTCGGAAATTTTCCAACTGACCAGTAGCCACTAGACCCAAAAAACTTAGTGGGGGCTGTCGCCGAGTTTTAAAGTATAAAAGGGGGGGGGGGGGCTAGTTTTCACTACTTTCATAAAAATAAACAGAACTCTGTGCTCTATGAAAAACAATTATTCAATACATATTTATTTAAATATGGAAAATTTAAGTTAAAATAGGTTTTTGTTTTGTTTTCTTCAAAAAATAAATAAATTAGTAAATGAGAAGTTGGCAGGAAACTGCAATTTAGATGAATGTTTTAGTTTATAGCAAAGCTTCTAAAGCAGTGAGGATCAAATACAATTGAGCAGATAATAATTCACATTTTTCATGAAAATCATTTAAAAAAACAAAAGGCTTATTATGTATTTTATGTTATCTTCAATAGTTTGCATTGAGGTAAACATCCAATTCTGTTTTTGGAAACTTAGGCAAGTAATAGTCTCATCTATTTCCATCTTGCGAATGACCAAACATGGCATCTACGTGAAGAATTCATGATTATACACTATATGGCCAAAAGTATTGGGACACTTTTAAAAATTCATTTTTACGGATTTCTCGAGAAATAAAAGACTTATTACTCTATAATTTTTATTCACATAAAAATATACTTTAGCTCTCATTTTCCAATAATAATTAAGTCTGCTATTTATTGAGGGGACCAGCAACAAATCAAGGACACAAAAAAAAAGGTTTTTGATAATTTTTCATTGTAAATAGCTAGGAATAAGCTATAAATTTCAGAAATAAGTTAAAAACCTATCCAGAATTTATTTTCATACTTTCATGAAAGTATCTCTTTACCCAGGGAGATATAAGCATTTGTATCAAAAATTCAAATTTAGTTTGAAGGTTTTCGGCTCATATCAAGCAGAGTTTTTCGTCAAACATTACTAAACTTTCAGAATATTTGACAGCATATTAGAGAAATATATTAATAAAATTGGAAGTTAAAATATTGAAAATTTAATGAAATATGAACGTGTAAAGCAATTAATCGTTCACTGTGCTTGCGCAAAAGATAGCAATTTATAACCTTCATAATCGGAAGCCCAGATATATCCTACGTCTCTTAAGAAAATTACACTGTGATAGCTTTAAAATCTAAAAAGTTATCAGCGATCTAATGAGCCGAATTTTAATAATTCTTGGCTAGACAACGAATCGTGAGAGATCGTTCAAAAATAATCCGTTCTTATCATGAATTACTCTGCAACGATAGCAGGAAAATGTTGCCAGTTTGCGAACGATCCCTTACCATTTGTCTCATATCCGAGAATTATAGAAATTCGGCTCATTCGATCACTGATAACTTTTTAAATTTTAAAGATATTGAGGTAGAATTTTTTATGAGTTAAAGGATATATCTGAACTTTGGATTATAAATGTTATAAATTGCTATCTTTCGCATATGCACAGTGAAAGTTAATTGCTTTAAACGTTCATATTTCATCAAATTTTCATTACTTTAACTTTAAATTTTATTATATTATGTTTCTTTAATATGTTGTCAAATATTCTGAAAGTTTAGTAACATTTGATGAAAACTCTGCGTGATATAAGCTGAAAACCTTTTTAAAAAAAATTGCATTTTTGGAACAAATGTTTATATCCACGAGTATAAGAGATACGTTCACGAAAATATAAAAATAAAATTTGAATAGGTTTTTAACTTCTTTCTGAAATTTTTAGCTTATTCCTAGCTATTTACAATGAAAAATGATCAAAAACCTTTTTTTGTTTCCTCAATTTGTTGTTCGTCCCCTAAATGTATAGCAGACACAATTTTTGTTGGAAAATGGTGGCTGGAGTATACTATTTATGTGAAAAAATTACAGCGCAATTGGTTTTTTATTTCTCAAGAAATCCGTAAAAATATGAATTTTTGAACGTGTCCTTATACATTTGGTCATATAGTGTAAATTCATTTTTGAATTTGTTACATAAAAGTACAGTAAAACCTCGTTAAGTCGTCACTCAAGGGACCAAAAATTTTTGACCTTATGTGGAGTGGGAAATTAAGGAAAAAAAAAGCCTTACCAATATTCATGAATAGCAGTAGAACTCTGAGAGAAAAACAAAAGCTTATGTAATCAATGTCTATAAATTAGTGGAAATATTAAAAAGGGGGGGGGGGGAATACTAGTGATAGTTACTTTGTTTTATTTTCTCTTACTTATACATTACTAAATAACAACAACTTATTTTAATGTAGTTACGGTACATTAATACAATCCTTCAATGTTGACTCATGAAGTTGTTGCTTATGGAAAAGAATGATCTCTTCTAACATACATCAAGCTTTAAATTCTGTGTTTGTAGTTCCTTGAACGGATGTTAAATACTGACTAACTTTCTCCAGGTATTAGATTTTGTATGTCTTGCTGAAAAGAGTTTGATTCATACTCTTGGCACTCGGCAGAGTCACAGCAAGGAGTATGCTTTGAACGACTAGAACGGAGGATCGAGATTTCAAGGAAAAATGACTATCAAACAGCCTTTGAACTAAGTCCGACACTATTTTCTAAGATCCGATAAGGAAAAGGAATTTTAGAAAACAATTTTTGAGTGACTAGTTAACCGGGTAAAATAAAATTTGGTGACCAGTAAAGGAGGATCATTTTACATTACTGTGAATGAGACCTTTTTGGGACCGAAGAAAAACGACCACTTAAATGGAGTGACCACTTATCCGGTCGACTACTTATTGAGGTTTCACTGTAGTAATAAATTCAAAACCCTTAAAAAACTACAATTTAGGTAAAATAGACAGTTTTTAGCACATTAGCCTCTAACAGAATGAAGATAAGATAATATGCTAAAGATGAAAATTTTGCATTTTTAAAGACAATAACTAAGAACTATCCAAAAAAAAAAGGCACATTTTGCATAACTTTCAACACTTTGCATTTCAATAAACATCCAACTCCGTTTATGAAAACGTAGGCACTTAAAGAATCTTGCATACCAACATCTTAGGAATGATCAAAAATGGCAACTTTGCCAAAAATTAAGATATAAATTTATGAATTTGTAGCAAAAAGATAACTTAAAAATAAAAATCCTCATGAAACTACACTTTAGTTGAAAAAGCAATGAGGATAATTTTAAATTTTAAATTTTAAATTTTTTACTTACTATTAAGAAAAAAAAGACGATTTGCTATACATTTTAAGTTATTTTCATTTGTTTTGCCATTGAATAAAACATTAAATTCTGCTTCATTTTTGAAAACTTTGGCACTTAAGCAACTTATCTACTTCGATCTTATGAATGACCAAATATGGTGACTATGTTTCTAGGCTGAAATGCTGAAGCATCCATCACCTATCCGGTCAAAAAACAATCTTCAAACGGTCTTTGATAAGTTGTATTTCTTTTGTTTTTTCTTTTATTTATTTATTTTTCTTTGTTTCTTTTTGTTCTTTGGTAAAATTATCTGTGGGCCGCTGAAAAATATGTGACGCATGTCTTGTGTCTCGCAGTCATAGGCGGATTTACGGGAGTGCCAGGGGGTGCGCCGTACCCCCAAAATTTTTGGTTGGGTTTTGAAAAAAAAATATTTCACTCAGAAACGCAGTTGGGAGAAAAAAATTCATAGCTGCTATACTAGTAAATTTACTTGAATGCAGTGTATCACCAGACGTCGCTAGTGCAAGAAAAACATAACTGTGCTCATGTTAAGAATTAAAGTAATTTTATCCATTTGGAAAAAAACCCTAATAAATAATTTCATGCAAATAAAGAAACTTCTCAAACAATTTATTGTTCAGTGCTGTGTTATTGTATAGAATAATTGCATGTTCTGTAATTGGGTATTTATTCGTATATCAATACAAATTCTTCTATTTTAAAACAACAATGGCTAATAAAGTCCAAAAAAAAAAAAAAAAAACATGGCTATTGCAAGAAACTTGATCAATAAAACCTACACCGAAATCAACCGAAAACCAACAATTTTAAGGTAAATAATCAAAATTGTTTGATATTTGAAGGAGGACTTCCGGACATTTTGCTGCAGTTGTGCATCCAGGGAGGAAGGGACACAAGACTGGTAACCCTCCCCACAAAATGCTGAGTAGATGTTTTTAAAAAAATATTCTTTATTATTGAAAAGATCTCACTTTGGGAAAACGCAGTTATTTTACGAAAAAAAAAAAGGAATGTTGAGAAAAAATCTTAATTTCTCTTTCAAAAAGAAATATTGACATATAAATTTTTCAACAGCTTCAGATTATTGGCGGCGAATTGTGTGCCTTCTCGCACAGTCCTCTTTCTTTCATATCTCCTCCTCCCTTTTTTTTACTTTCTTCTATATCTAATATATAGAAGAAAGTATTGGATTCGTGCAAATTTTCGAATTTTGACGGATTCAAACGTTTTGAGGTGTGCTGAGTCCATTTTGACTATTTTTGGAAAATGTCTGTCTGTCTGTGTGTGTATGTATGTGTGTATGTGTGTCACGTCTGTGTGTGACCAGTTTTTTGTGGCCGCTCTACAGCAAAAACTACCACATGAAATCGAACGAAATTTGGTACACATATGTGCCCCTATGTGAACTTGTGCCCATTGGTTTTTGGCGCGAATTCCTCCAAGGGGGGTGGAGCAATGGGACGTTTTTTGAGTTTTGCGTGACTGCTATTCCCCAGGAAGTAACTGGCGGAATCAGACAAAATTTGGTCCATATGTTGTCCTTAACAGGTACAGATCTTGATTCAATTTTGGTGTCAATAGCTCAAACGGGGGTTGAAGTATAGAACGTTTTTTTGTCGTCAATTGTGACTGCTGTATCTCAAGAAATAATGAACGGAATGAAAGAAAAATTTATCGGCAAGTAGCCCTTAGTGGGTATAAGAACTGATTTTATTTTTGTGTCAACAGCTAAAAAGGGAGGGGGGTAGCGCAATCACCCGTTCTTTTTTTCCATTTTGAGTGCCCTATCTCAAGAAGTAATGCTACGTTCTGGTTGAAATTTGGAATATATGTGAATCCATATGTAAACAGGCTTTGGTTCAATTTTGACGCCAATCGCTCCAAGAGGTATTGATTTTTTTTTTTTTGAATAAAAATAGCTTTATTAATGCAACAATAAGAAAGATAAATCGTAATAGATTGTCGTCTGCGTATTTCCCGTGATTTTAATTGTATGGAGATGATCGGAAATATTATCTCAATGATTTAAAATTTTTAACTGTTGCCATCTTATGTTTGGTAACAAATAAAATATATATATATATTTTTTTGATCTATTTCGTTTTCATTTTTTCTATTAGTTCTCAAAATGTTTCTTCTCCAAAGCCCTTTCTCCAGTTAAAGTTATTACAGAGTACCTCAAATTTCGTTTCTTGGGCTTCACTTTCGCAAAATTTCAAAGGAAGATCTTCTAATCACCGAAAATCGTTTAAAATTGCGTTTTTGGAGCTTCAGTTTTGAAAAATTGCAGTGTCCCAAACGTTGCCAAATATGGTCTTATACTCATGTGTTTAAGACTTTAATTTTGGAAAATATTTGAACAAAGGCCTCTGACTGCCCTCCCCTTTCTCTATTATCATCAAAGAGTGTTAATATTTTGGTTTTGAAAACTACTATTTCGAAATATTTAAGTGGGAGAATCCTTTTTTAATACCATGGATTACTGCAGAAGAATTTCATTTTTAGGCCTTCAATTTCGAAAATTTTCCAGGGGAGAGCTCCAGAACACCCCGTCCGGTAACAGCATCAAAAATTGTCCTCCGTAATATGTTTGGAACTTCAATTATGAAAAGTTTAAGAAGTAGCGTGCGGGAGGGGAGGGGGTTACGTATTTCTATCTGATTTTCAAAAAATCGATTGGAGACAGTCTATGAGTCTCATTCATAACCCAAACTATAAATTTGGACTATAATCACATTTATAAGACAAAATTTTCTAAAAATAACCTTGGAGCCACACGTACCTTTTTTGCCTCTAAAATATCACCAAGAACTGTAAAACTGCGTTTTCAAAACTACTATTTCAAATTTTTTCTGGAGTGTGAATCCCATTCCAAACCAGTAGCTAGATTCACCCATTGCTTCTAATATCGACTTTCGTTTAAGACTTTTTCTGCAGTTTGAAATGTTAAGAATTGCCCATCCCCTAATCTTACTAAATATGGTTTACATCGCGTTTTTTAGACTTAAAAGTGTGTACCGCCCTAAAATTATTTTCTGATTTCGCCACTGCCTTGTTATTCCGGGAATACCCCCTCCCCTCTTCAGATCCCTATTATTGTTGCACCCCCAAATATTTCGACCTAAATCCGTCTATGCTCGCAGTTTCTGCTACCAGGGATAAACACATCACTAATGTCTAATTCAAGGAATAATGTTTCTATTATACTATGTAATTGAAATCAACAACACTTGCAAAAAGTTCATTTGATCCTAAGCTGTAAGTTACTGCCCCAAGTTGGGATTAAAATAAAACTACAATATGAACAGCACTGGGTCGTTCTCCAAAAACCTGGCATTTTCTATTCACCAATTCTTAAAAAAAAAAATGCTTTTAAAAAGTTTTACTAAGTCTAGTTACAACATCCAGTGACTTCAGTTTAACCCTTGTTTTGGCTCATCAGTCTTGAATAATCCGAGCTTGGGGTGGAAACTTCCAGCTTATTATCTAAGCTTTTACCTTCACTTTACAAATCGAGCTGCACCACTCTTACAGACTCTCCCTGGTGTGTTAAATTTGTTTTAGCTACCTGTGTGAAGGTAATCTTAGCTTCAATGACTTCCATCCCTGTTAATTCCCAAAACAAAGGCAAAACTACAGTCTCTGGATGTCGGAACTAGGCTGTCAGTATAATGGTTTAAAAAATAAACATTTCTCTGTTTATAATGGGGCTGCTTATTGGCTTTTCACCATTACCATTTGCAAACCTAGTGCATCTCCCTACGAGGTGGCATCCATTCTTTCATGTGCACCTCTATTTGGGGACAGGCACTACCACAGGATCTTTGACTTCCAGTTTCCCCACTAGATGGAGGTACTGGGCTCTCTTCAAGTGTAATTTTGTTGAGTATTAAAAGCCAAACGAATACTCAAGGGTTCTTTTACATAAGATGTCAGGTAGTCTTACAACATGGACATTGTCAATTTTTTGTTTCTCGAAAATCCACCAACTGCCAACAGGTTTTCACCTGCACCTTTAGACATAAGAGGCCAATACCTAATCACTACACTGCATTTGATATCAGTCATTTTTAAACAGTTTATTATACTTTTAAACGTTTTTTTTTGCACACATCATGTAAGCCTTTCAATTCTTGAGTAGAAACAAATAACATGGTACAGTCAAATTCACTTTTAACAAATACAAATGACAATACCTCAAAAATAATGACACTAAGAAGAAACAATAAGACAATTCAAAGCAAAGTAACCAACTTCTTTGGTATACTGCACAGAAGTAAAAAAAAAAAAAAAACAAGTACAGATTATTTATTTATTTATTTTTTTATTTTTTTTGCAAACTCCTTTTTACGAGCATTTCGTTACAATGAGCAAATGTCAAGATCCCTTCCTCATTAAAAGGGAGTTCGACTGTACTTAAATGAAGAAATTAATTCATTGAGCATAATGTATTCTCAAAAGACAAAGTTCGAGTTCAAGCCATTTCAATATGATATGAAAAAATTATCATATAAGCTTTGTGCTACAATATGATTAAAGTGAAAAAACAACGTAAATAAAGCACAAATATTGGAGAAGATACAGCATATAGCTATTTCAAGGCTACAATGGAGCCTCTTCATCAGTGCAGAAAGCTCACCAACACAACCAAAAGTTGCGAGAGAACTGACAAGAACCAAGTGGACACCGGTAATAACTATATGCTGTATCTTCTCCAATATTTGTGCTTTATTTACGTTGCTTTTTCACTTTAATCACATTTCAATATGAGCCAAATTTACACATTTTAAATATTATTACTTTTATATGTCTTGATTTTTATGCATTTCAAAATCTAATTGCATCTGCTTCTGTAACACTCGCTCATTTTTGTTTATGATGCGATTCTGCTGCTTAGACATTAACAACTTTTTGTTAAGTATTATTTTCAACTCATCCAAGATTTTATTTTTTACTGATAACTTGCTCGCTCATGTTTTTGTCATGCCCCTTCAAATTTCTATCCAGTTATATCTGAGTTAGTTCGAGCCAACACCATTTGTAAAATTTAATCTTAATGCTTACCAAAGATATAGTTGATGAAGATTTTTACCAGAATAAATTTTATCTAGTATGAAAAACCTTTAGAGTGGTGATGGACTTCTGAAGTCAAAAGACTTTCTTCTGGTAAAAATTAGGCAGAACTCAGGAACTCTTTTGAGTTACTCAATGGAAGGATTATTTTCAGCATTTCTAAAGCTTTTGACTATCATGTCAATTATTGTAACTATGAAATATGATCACATTATCAGTAACGTAATAGCTCTAAAAATGTTTTGTTAAAAACTTTTTTCGGTGATCGTAAAACATATTTATATGAATTAATAGACAAAAAGTGCAATAAAACTAACACTTGGAACAAAAGAGAAGTTTCTTGATAATTGAGTATGCACTTATATCTTGACATTTTAAGAAGAAACATTTGGCATTAAAAGAGAAGCGATATTGTCTCTGATTCATCCGACCAAATTTGACACAGAAGAAAATTTTTTGAAGATCACCATAGCCTCCCAATAGGGTGTCCCTGAGTCCACTTCCTCTACAGCTTGTTTTGGCACATTAATGGTTTTTTTCAGTTCAAAAGAAAGAACAGTTGTCTGCGGCCTTGTTTTCATTCAATAAAAATTTGTGTAACATTTGACGATGGCCAGGGCAAAGGAATTTAAAAATGATATATAGGGTGTCCGAAAAGTCCTTGACACATTTTAAAAATTTTATACAAAACCAACAAATTGTCGTTGTGGTTTGCACCATAATACTTCACAGGTTCAAGAGTTTTTATGACATCGGGAAAAAAAATGAAAAAGAAAAAAAGAACAAAATGTCAGTATATGCTATGCTTGTAATTCTTTGTTCAGTAATTTTCATTCCTTTTTGCATTTTCCCATGTCAACTAAAACGATTTAAAAGTTACTTAACTGTTCTGCACAAAAGTATTTATTTATCTTATAATATTGAGTTTCATATAAATCAATTTCCAGTAGATGTTACATGCATCTATTTTTTGTTCAAAATATAATTAAGTATCATCAACCATAAATCTTTTTTTCTTCTCAAAATAAGTATTTGTATGTTGTTGTTAGTACAGCAAACGAAAGTAAAATTTTACATAATTTAGGTTTAATTACAAAAGATATTATTTTAAGGTTGTGAACTAGGATTTTCCCCCAGTGCAACAGCTTTT
Organism: Uloborus diversus; assembly: GCF_026930045.1. Taxonomy (NCBI): domain Eukaryota; kingdom Metazoa; phylum Arthropoda; class Arachnida; order Araneae; family Uloboridae; genus Uloborus; species Uloborus diversus. Next base: position 94,792,292 of record NC_072739.1, on the reverse strand, counting down.
TCTTTTAAATGCAATACAATTTAGGGTTATATCTACATATTTTACAGTTTAAGAAACTTATTCTTTCTTTCTAATGGGGCTGCATTAGGCTATTTGCAAACCTAGTGTAATGCCGAGATACAACATCCAGTCTTTCTTGTCCCACCATTTAGACGTGAATTTCAGTGGTACAGGTAATTTTGACTCCCAATTTCCTACTAGATGGAGGCACATGGGTTCTCTTCAATGCAAAACTACGTTAGGGATTTAATTTTGCCAGAGGCATTCAAAACCAAACGAACAACCCAAAGGATCCTCTACATGCTGCAATAGTTTAAGAAATGCAAATGACAATTTTTTATTTCAATGCAATGCAAATTAAAGAGAAAAGAATCCCTAGTTTTGAAGTTGGCGGTAAAAGTATTTTTAAAGAACTTCACCCACTCTTAACTTATACATAATGAGTTACCATAAACTCATTCATAGGACTGACTAAATTTGAAAATTATTAGGGTTATTTGACTTATTTGGGTTAAGTTCATTTATGCAAGCTTTTATTATTTTGGAAGAAAAACTTCCTCAATATAACTTTGGAGAACTTAATGGATAATATTGTAGTAACAGAGTTGAACCGAACCGTTGCTTCGGTCACTCGTCCGGTCTGCTAATTCTATATTAGCTACCAGTTTGTTTCACACTCTTGGCTTCCTTAAGAGGTTTTCCATCTCCAGCTCAGTCACTTTCCTATGCCGGGCTGATGAGTGCTAATAAGCACGAAACAGCAGTCCTTGGCTGGAAATGACTGAGCTGGCGGTGTATTTCACGTATTTTTGCTTTAGCCCTGGCTAATGGGCGGTAATTTACAGAATAGTTATAGCTCAGATTTCTTTATTTTATTTCTTATTCTAGGACTTAACAGATAAATTATCGCATAAGTTTCAAATTTTAAACATTTTTTAAATTTCACAGTAATTGCTATTTTACTCTATTTTTTCGTGGTTAATTAGATTTGATTGCCTGATAAATTTTATTGATTTGTAATTAATGCTAAAATTTTGATGATATTAAAGGCTATTTTTGTCTTTCTAGCTGCGGCAAACACGAATTGATGCAGCATGTGCAGAACACAATATAGATTACTTCACTTTGAAAAGTAATCTTGTGAAGGTACACACTTTTTAAAATGTTTTAGATTTTTTTTTTTAAATCATAATTTCTATTTATTGTTCTCTAAATTATATGTTATTTACTTTGTGTTAACCCTACCAGCAATGACAAATTATTTACCTTAATCTCAATAACCGGGTACCGTGGTACCCATTCCGAATAGCAGGATTTTTTTTTCTGACTCCTCTTCTATTTAAATGGAATTTTTTCTTGCATCTCCATCTTGGGAAACGTGTGTTTCCTATTCTTACTGAAAAACGAAATTTCTTGTATTTTTCTTAATGTTTTATGCTTGCTTCAGTTTCGCATTGAATTGTCTTAAGAAATTTTATTCTCAAGTTTATCGTGATTTGAATCTAGTTGGTTGTACACTTTTGTATTTCATTGTGAATTCGTAGTATATTGGTGGTTCCCAACTTACAGCCAGTGGGTCATATGGCACCTGCGAAGCTAGTCCATGTGGCTCGTTGTAATGTCCAATCTTTCTCCAAAAAATTATCTGTAATTTTTAGGTAACTCATTAGTTCAATCTTTACTGTCATGGCATCTGATATTTGTAGGTAGTTCGAAAAAAAAAAAACAAATATTCAAACTGAAATGTTATTGTCCACATTACGAGAGACAAAAAGTTCCTAATTCGGTTTCAATGATGATCCAACTATTTGTTAGTAAGTTAACAAAAAGAAAAAAGCAGTAATATATATTTTCCACTTTAACATGACAAAAGCATCTTTGGTGCAAACCAAGAGCCAGAATTTATTCCATGCTTTGAAAATATACAAAGTGTGATAAAAAATTAGTGTTGTGTCGCCTGAAATATAAATATGCATTAATGCTATAAGTAATACTTGATTTCATTTTTAATCTTAATTATATCTGAATGTATCTTCGATAAATAAAATAATTCCGGCAGTTTTTTTTACATCTAAGATCTGCGGGTGCAATTTGCATGCCACGTGCGGTGTTTTCAAATGTTTTTTTTTTTTTACAATGTGAAATTTCTTTTCAACATGGGACTCGTAGCAGTGAGTTCGATACTCTAGTTTTACACCAATAAACAAGTGAAAAAAATTGTAAAACAAACCTCTACAAAAAATATGTATAATTTTCAATGATTTTTTAGACATTTTACAGGGTCTCGACAGATCAGGGAAAAGTCAGGGAACTTGATTAATCAGGGAATTTTGAAAAAATAACAAAAAATCAGGAAAAATTGATTTTATGAAGAAAAAATTTTTTTTTTTTTTTTTGCTTTACAAAATTAAGTACAGTCGACTCTCGATATCTCGACTTCGCTGAACTCGAATTTCCGCTTATGTCGAAGTTTTTGGATGGTCCCAAACTTCTGCTAATGTTCTTAATGGGGTTTTTTTTCGTTAACTCGAAGTTCACTCCGCTTATCTCGAAGTTTGAGACAGACATCTCTTAACATTTATTGTCCTGATTATCAGTAGCGAAACCAACTTGACCGTAAAATGACGGAGAAAATTCTGCTATTTTCACCACCTGCTCCCTTTTGTTAGGGCTTTGAAGACGGGGGCGTAATTGACAGGTCGCCACCTCTTTTGACGAGAGAAAGAGCTAAAATGCACTCGTTCACGCGTTGCTTGTTCACGCTTCGATAAGTTCTTTTCAGTGGCTCTGTTTGAACGAGTACAAAAGGGAGATAGACCAGACGTTGATAAGGGATTAGCAAGAAAGAGAGCAAGTGTAATACCCCCTGGGTGAGGGCTAAACCAGTTAGTGACCCACCAATTGAACTTGGAACTGCTCACTTGAAGCTTCGCTGATCTCAGCTTTTTAGCACTCATAGCATTTAGTAAATGATTGCATGCTCAGCGTTTTGAAAAATGAGTAAGAGAAAGCTAAAAATTTTAACTATTGAAGAAAAGGTCGATTTAATTAAAGATGTAGAGAATAATCCTACCGTTAAGAAAAAGGACTTGGCCCTGAAATATGGCATACCGCCGAATACATTATCGACAATAATGTCGAACAAAGAAAAAATATTAGAACATTACGAAACAAAGGGCGGTTCTGCAAATCTTAATCGTAAAAAAATCAAGGAGTGCACATACACCGACATTGAAACGGCACTCTTGAAATGGTTTAAGAATTGTGAGCATAAGCGGACTGAAATCCCTGTGAGTGGAATTCTCCTTCGTGAAAAAGCACTTGATTTTGGCAAACTCCTTGGACACATGGACTTTGTAGCAAGCAGTGGATGGCTCGAGAGGTTTAAAGCTCGTCATAACATAGTTTTTCGGAATTTACATGGAGAAGCTAAAGACGTCCCGGAAAGTGTTTGTGAAGAATGGAGAATAAGACTTCCCACCCTACTGTTTGGTTACAAAGCATCAGACGTCTTTAATATTGATGAAACCGGATTATTCTACAAATGTGTTCCCCAAAAAACTTTAATGTTCAAAGGAGAGTCCTGCGCTGGAGGAAAAATGAGCAAAGATCGCTTAACTGTTCTTGTTGGTGACAATGCTGATGGATCAGAAAAATTACCCCTCTTAGTTATTGGTAAATCGAAAAACCCACGTTGCTTTAAAAACGTCAAATCTTTGCCGGTAAATTACAAAAGCAATAAGAAATCCTGGATGACCAGCGAGCTGTTTGAAGAATACGTGAGAAAACTTGATTTGAGTTTTCATAAAAAATCTCGAGAAGTTTTGCTGTTTGTGGACAATTGTCCAGCACATCCAAAGTTAAAAAATTTAAAGTCAATTAAGCTTGAATTCTTCCCACCAAATACAACGGCAAAACTTCAGCCAGCTGATCAGGGAGTAATTCGTAATTTAAAAGTGCATTATAGGAAACGAGTAATTAGAAAGCTCATCAACGATATTGAAAATAATAAAGAGCATACAAGTTCCATATCGGTATTAGATGCTCTTCGAATGGTTTTTAGTGCCTGGCAAAATGATGTTTCCCAAGACACAATTGCTCATTGTTTTCAGAAATGCGGATTCTTTCCTTCAAGTGCTCCCAATATTGTTGATGAGGTTAACGAATGTTTGGACAACGAGTTCAGAGATGTGTTTCAAGAACAATCATTGGAACTTTCTGACTTCATAAACGTTGACTCCGAGCTCATTACCTGCGATGAACTTTGCGATGAAGATATTATTGCAGAAGTAACAGCTAAAGAAGATGGTACGGACAATGAAGAGAAAATTGAAATTTCTGAACATAATGAATTAATTCAAAAAAACAAGCAAGTATAAAGCAATATTTATTAAATGTGAAGTAAGAAATACATTTTTTTATTAGTAATATTATTTTTGCTTATGTTCTTCAAGTTTTACACACTTTTGTATTTTTTTTTGGGGGGGGGGGGAAACTAATACAAGTTTTCTCTCCTATCTGAGCATTTATGTGTGGTTTTGTTTAATTACTTTTACAATTGTTTCAAAAGGGAAATAATAATTAGTTTTCGGTATCTCGAACTTCGGCTATGTCGAATCTTTTTCTTGGTCCCTCGTACTTCGAGATATCGAGAGTCGACTGTATTCTAATTTCCTACGCATTTTCCGCCAATTATCTGTTCAAAAAAAAAAAAGTAAAATTAATGAGGTGCAATTATAAACTGCCGCATATTTGTGCATCTTTCTTCCTCAACGTCAAAGTATTGAATCTTACTTATTAACCACAGGATGAACTTCCCAAGATTGCTTCTGTGTCTATTAGGTTGTTTATTTTACCTGGCTTGAAATTTCCTTTTACGCTTTCAATGCTACGTAAAATAAACAACCATACAGGAAAAGAGGAAGCCTTCATTAATGCCTTAGCTACTTTGCCTTTATTCCATTGTCTCGAAGTAATTAGGTTCTGTAATCACGATTTCAAGAAGAAATCTTTGGTTTTTGAATTCATGCCATAAAAGCTTAAAAGTTATTACTTCTTCGTGTTTTTAATTTAATTGCTAAAATTGAACTTTCAATAAAAAAAACTTTGTTTTTTGCCGTTATACTATTTGTTGTCACCGCAGATTATAAAGGTTTTCTTTTCTTCAGACTGAAGAATTCTTTAATTTTATAACCAAGTTGTATTCTTCTTTTATACATTTTGAAATTAACTAAGTGCTTTTTTTTTCTTGCATTTCAAAGTTGTTTGTTACAAAAGCAATCTAAGGTTTTTTTTTCCGTTACATACTGAAATCATTTGAAATAGAGTTAACTTGTGTACTTAAGTAAATATCTTTATTTTTTATTGTTAAAATGCTGCATTCATTCATTAAAACCTATGTTCTTAATTAGAGAAAAGCTCCCTATGAATGGATGTCAAAAGGTTTCATCTGTTTTGCATAAACCATAAATATGTCAATTAGTTATATAAGAATAACTACATTACTTCTATTCTTTCACTATTACTTGTTATTCTTTCAACAATTAGTATACTGTTTGAAAATTTAGTTAAAAATAATTTCGATTACTTTTTAGTTCTATCATAAATACACAAATGATTTTAAGAGTAATTTTAATAGTTTCTTAAAATTCTTATGCTAAGTGGTTTCTGGAAGTATTTTTTTTTTAATTTTCTATAATCTTTCCATGTATAAAAATTTAATATACTGTTTTGTAGGTCCTCCCCCCCCCCCCACAAAAAAAAGTCTTTCTTTTTTTTTAACCATTTTATTAAAAAAGTAGCATTTTTTAAAAATATATCTTCAGATCAACAACTTTACACAACTTAAAACGTTTAAAATACTACTGCATTTTATACAAACATACAATGGATTTCAAGTAGAGCAGAGAAAGAAAATTATTGTCATTGGTAACGTAAATCAGGGAAATTTGGGGAACTTAATCAGGGAACTTTTTTTCACAGTTCCTTTCGCCACCCTGTTTTAGGAGGGAATAGCCCTTTGAGAGAGTCCTAACTTGCTACAAATGTTCGTGTATTTAAGCTTTTTACTTCTCTAGCCACTCAGAAGAATGTTAAAGGTGAATACAGTGCTTTATTCCCAGCTTTACATAGTATAAAATGAAGTCTCCAAAAAGCTTCTGTTTGTGTGGATTTCACTGAAATTTTGAGAGTATCTGTTTTTTTTAGCACCAGAAAGGTTTGCAGACAATTTTCACTGAAAAATCGGCCTTAATTTCCATTTTGCTTGCCCCCAAATGAATATTGAGCTTTTTTTCAACTTGACCACGCGTGGACACCTGAATAATCCATTTTGACGATCCCCCGAGTTAATTACAACGAGTTTTCTCGTGATGTACGTGTGTATGTATCTCACATAACTCAAGAACGGTATATTCTAGAAAGTTGAAACTTAGCACATAGACTCCAAGTGGGGTCTAGTTGTGCACCTTCTCTTTAGATTGCATTCGGATGTTCCAAAGGGGGTCTTTTACATCTTTTTGGGGTAAATTTGAGTGTAAACTCAAGCGGTGCTATAATTTGGCAAACACTTGGCAATATATCGCCAAGTTTTGTCGCCAACTTGGCGTTTCTTTTTTGAGCAATCACGATTGCTTATTGCTTTCATTTGACTGTTTTTGGTGTCCTATCATTTTATTTTCCCACCGCCTCCCTCTGCAGCATCACCGTCGAACGGGTCCTCACGATGCTGCTCCTATAGGGAAAGCAGTCTCCCGGTTGCATCCATGTCCTACATACATGCGCATACATACACAACTACACGCACACACGCATACATACAGACACCTACACATACACACTACTACCCACACATTCATGCCTATACACACATACACATATCCCTATACACATACCCCCACACACAAACACACACGCCTACATACACACACTCGTGATTGCGAAAAACATAATTTGAATTCAAGATGTCAAAATTCAAATTAATTTTTCTTTTTTTTAATCTGGTTTCATTGCGGCCATATTTAGAGTTTTAACTATTGAATCACATTAAAACTGTCAATATTGGAAAAATTTATCTGTATAAAACATTTTCTTTGCTTCGGTTCGCGACAGACTTGGAATGAAAGTATTTAGTGTTTTTTTGCTCACTCCAAGGCACTATTATCTTTAAATTGGAGTAAAAGGAAGTCATGTGATGCACATCAGCTCGTTTATTCCAATTTAGGCCCAATTTTCACATGACTTCCATATATTAATATTATATATTGTTGGAAAGGGTAGAATTTTCCTCGTGTTACGCACTTTGTTTCAATGATCTAACTTTGTTACAACAGGAGATATTTGCATTTTAATTTCAAATTTTTTTAAAGCTTAGCTGAAATTTAGGCACTACTTTCTTCATTAAATCTATCAATAAAAGGTGAAGGAATTGTCCCACAATTTTCTTTTTGACGCCATTGGAAAAAGCGACATTTTTTACTCCAGATCTAACTTCTAACTCCAAAGGAAAAAAAGTTATAAGCCATTTTAAATCAAGTTAAAAAAATCTCATCTCCATTCAAGTTGTTAACTATTTTACTTTGTGTTTCAACAGTTATGCTTTTTGAATCCATTGTTTCTTTCCTTCTTTTGCATTTTAATCTCTAAAAGTTTTATTTTGTGTTTCCCATGGTCCCTCTTTTTAAACCTATTGTTTCTTCCTAATTCTTAAGAATATTTTAATATCTGTCGTCATTGTCTGGTAGGAAAATTTTGCATGATTTTTTTTTTCTTTTATTTAAGCCTGATTCTTGAATATACGTCACTTGACACAATTTTAATTTCAAGGTAGACTGGGCAACGCAGCTAGTTCAAATATGTATAATGTCTATGCAACTGTTGTAAGTTAAATAAAATTAGGGGGTGCAATTTCATGGGGGGAGGGGGGGGGGTGATGGGGAAAACAGTGGAAACATTGTTAAATTCAGGCGGTTGTCTTACACAAGAATCATAAAGAATGGTGTCAGAAGCATTTTCATGGGTGTTGGGTAACCAGTATCGGACTATTGAATAATGGTGTAAGAATTTTTAATGCTTAAAAAATACCCCAAAAAGTTTTCTGAAAACACAGTAACATAAATCTGAAACAAACTTTGGTTCAGATTTATGTAACTAACAGTGATAAAAATTATGATACAAGTTGGAAATAGGTACCCAGTCATTGACATTGGGGTTTTTGAACTGTGATTTAATGAGCTTTTACTCCTGCTATGGTTTGCTAGCTTGCACTTGCAAAGGCAACGAGGTTACACCGTGGTTGCACTTAATGTTATCCGATGAATCATTCGATTCTCTCAAAGTTATTTTACTTTACTTGTATTTGTCATTTAATGATCATAAAAAACTTTGAAATTAGGAGACATGTGAAAGCTTTGAATAATTAAGGGAGAAACATAAAATACTGTTTAAAATTTAATTTACTAGAGAATGCTGTATTTGTACAATGCAAAATATATGGATTAACAGCAAAATGTGCAGTTCACTTCTGAAAAGTGGTGCAATTTGTGAACAATTGCACTTTATAGATTGACAGCGTAAAGATTTTCTACTACAGGGACTAAAATTCCAAATTTTGAAGAAGAGGGAGACCCTTCTCTGTGATTTATTCATGAAGAACATTTGTTTGATAGGTAGAAAGTCAGCAATGCTAATCAATTATTTCTGCACTTTGTATTAACTCATGTTCTAAAATTACCTGGTAAAAATAAAATTATTTTTTTAGTCATAATAACTAATTCAGTTGATTTTTAAAAAAAGACCTTAATTTGGTATAGAACATCTTTAAATAATAAATTCCTTTTAATAACCAATATTATAGTAGTAAATGAAACACTTCCGGAATGTTTTGAGACTTAACTTAAAAAGAGCCTTGAGGAGGGGGGGGGGGCGTAAGATGTAAAGTATTGAAATCATTATTGAAAGGTTTTTACAGACTTGAAAAAGAAAAACCCGAGGAGTCAAAAAAAAAAATAATTTGAATTTTGACATCTTGAATTCAAATTATGTTTTTCGCAATCGAGTGTGTGTGTAGGGAGCATGTGTATGTGTGTAGGCATGTGTGTATGTCTCTGTGTGCTGGCATAAGTGTGGGTCGTTGTGTGTATGAAATGTGTGTGGGGGGGGATATGTGTGTGTAGGCATATGTGTTTGTGTCTGTGTACAGACATGAATGTGTGGATAGTTGTGTGTAGGTGTCTGTATGTGTGTGTTTGTAGGTATGTGTGTGTGTGTAGTTGTGTATGTAGGCACATGTGTGTAGGTGTCTGTATGTGTGTGTTTGTAAGTATGTGTGTGTGTGTGTAGTTGTGTATGTATGCGCATGTGTGTAGGACATGGATGCAACCTGGAGACGGCTTTCGTTATAGGAGCAGCATCGTGAGGCGGCGACGGTGATGGTGCAGTGGGTGCTGGTGGGAAAATAAAATGATAGGACACCAAAACAGTCAAATGAAAGCAATAAGCAATCGTGATTGCTGATTGCTTTCATTAAAAAAAATAAGGACTAAATGTAAAACAAGTGAGCACACTGTACTTTTTCATGTATGCCAAGATGATTGTTTTTCCAATATTTTCATGAGTAACTTTTGATAAAAATCATAAAACCAAAAGGAAAGGTATAGGTGACATGCTAGCTGGTGCAGTTTCCAGCAAAATATTTTTAATTCTTCATCTGGCTGATAGCAGAGTCCTGATCTCCAACACTAAAAATAAAAGTCCAGATTTTGCTACTCGTCAGATAAATCCTTTAAATATTCCTTCCAGAACTTGTGACAATTCTATTAACACTAAGATTGCAGACATAACTAGAACTGCCTTAAATGGTTAAAATTAAATGCTTGTTAAAAGAAGCTGTAAATCTTGTATATAAATGTATATAACAAATAGCATTTTGTTAGTTCTAATATGTATTATAACTTATACAGTTGAACTTAGAACATTTAGCTATATGAAATAGAAAATATATTTCAAACATCTTTCACATACACTCAGTTCAAATCCAATAGATGGATCACACTGTGAGAAAACAAGAAAAATTCTGTGTAGGTGAGTATTTCTCTGAAAAATGTATGGCTGAAGGTCATTCATTTAAAATCCTCCCAACTCTTCCTGCTTTTCGTGGGGAATAATCCAATAAAATTATAAGCAAAAGTAACCCACGGTTGTTTTGACCATTGTTGGCTGTTCCAGATATACTCTGAAATTTGCATAGAAAGGCAAAAAAAGATAAATGGATGAATTTTTTGTGTGGAAACTTAGACAAAGCATGAACACATAAAACAGGTTAGTGAAAACCCAAAAACATTTGAGCATATTTTACATTCTTTTATGGCTATAATGGCCAATCTGACTGCTCTAGTTCCAAGCACCTTGGAAATTGCTCCCCCCCCCCCCCTAAGGAAAATCCAAAGAGTCTGTACATACCCTACTATTGATTCTTGGTGCATTACAACAATATAGATATTGATATAGAATTCAGATAAAAAATTTTATGAAAGCTTAAAACATGCTCATTATGCATTTTTTTGAATACTTATATGAATTTTCTAGTGTAACATTATGCTGGATGGAAATGTTTTGAAGGACATTGCCATATGGGAGCCACGGACATTCAAGGTATGTCCCTCTATTCCCCCCCCCCCCTTTAATTTGTTTGTTATTGTGCTATAAAAATTCTAACTCATTGCCGTTTTTTAGTGCTTAACAGATATTGCCCAGACGAAACATAAGTTAGAAGCACCAAAAGAAGTCAGTGAAAGATTAAAATCACCTGATGGAACAGTCATAACTAGAGGAATGTTATAAAAAAGAAAAAAAATTAAATGTAACCTATGTCTAATATACATTGTATGTAGTAAAAATATATATAAAATATGCTTTTATTACATAGTTTCTGAATTAGATTTTTTGATTGATGAAAAAATGTTTGGACACAGCAATGAACAATTTTATTGCTTACTATACACAATCAGCTGGTATGCTGAGAAGAAGAATGTACAAAATTCATTAAAATTGTAAGGATTAAAATGCAATCTATAAAAATAATTTACCAATGTCATAAAAATAAGCAATTTAAAATTGGAAAGTTAGAAAAATACGTCACAATCCATATTTAGGAATCTGTGATTTTCACCATAAGCTGCAATATTCTCTGGAATTTACAATTGAATTTCTCGGACATGAAAATGCAGCTGAAAATTGTGGCAACTGCTGCAAAGTTCCCAGCACCCTAATAAAGAATAAAAAGAGTGATATATAAAATACATTTATAACAATTACTATTAAAATAATATAAATTGAAAAAAGCGTTAATGTAAAATGCTGACTTTTACGAATATGTTGAAATCTTGGAAAGTAAAAAGTTGATTTTTTTTTGGTATTCATTTGTTATTTAACTTCATTACAATAAAATGCAGAGGGCCGTCAATTTTTCATAGTATTTGCGAAATAAAACACAATTGTGATTATAAAGAGAAAGTATGAAAATAATATTAACACAGGTAGACTGGTCACGAGAAGTCTCGTTTCGACGTTTGTACAATATATATTAGTAACTCATGACTCATCTTGTTCCCCCCCCCCCCTAAACTTCATATCAGATCTAAAGGCTCAGCCTCTTGTTTAAATAGTATCTGAACATTTTCACATGTATTTCACCATAGAATGTTCTTTTGTATTTTACTAATCCACAATGTGTTAAGCCAGTATTATACCTAACTTATTGATTAAGGATCTTTTTAGGTTGAAGTGGTCAAGAAGAAAAAATTAAAAACCCAACAAAATTCCACAAGTGCAGATATTGCAAACATGAATAAATTTAACTATATATGTTTATATGTAAGATTATTAGCAATCCATGTATAAGGGAGTGGAAATAGTTTTAAAAATCTGAGTATAAGAAGTTTATTAAGAAAAAATACAAGTACTTGGTGTGGGTTCACTAGTACAAAACTATAGTTCAGAGCTTGAATGATATGAAAATGCAAAGAAACCCTCACAAATTTCCATAAGAATTTTAAAATGTTTGTATATGAAGTAACATTTTAATAAGTTATACCTGACTGTTCCTGAAAACTAGTGATAGAATATACTTTAAATCATGAATATTGTCTAAAACTACTAATTAATACAGATATTTTTCATCAAATAAATATTAACTACAGATTATCTGCAGAATAGAGTGGCAAGGTCATGGCAGATGATCAGCTAACTAGGTAAAAGCGATGCTAGTGTATGCAATAGCTTAAAAATATTAACACTTGCATCCAGGGCATATTTAAGGGAGGAGCCAAAGGGGCCCTTGCCCCACCCAAAATAAATTTTAAACCAATCATTGCAAATAAGGATTAAATTTTTTTTTAATTTCAATTCAGAAATTTCTCCTAATATTTAGCTTGAGCCCTTCCCAACTTAAATTTCTGTATACGCTCCTGACTTGCATACAGTAAATTAAAAAAAGGATGGCTTATTACTGCAAACAGATTACACGCGAGCAAATTGTGCAACCAGAATACCTGCAAAACATAAAACTAGGTTGTACCAAAAGCGTACTTGGGAGGGGTGGAGAATTTTGCAAGACAAAAATAGGAATGTCTAAAAATAGATATTTTGTACTTGTTGTTAAAATGTGTGCATTTATCGACATTCATTGGGGGGGGGGGTGAAAGTGTGAAAGGCCGCCGCAGATAAGTTGCTTGCGGATGATCGAGTGTTTACTGTTTGTATCATTGTTATAACTTAATAACTATGTTAAATTTTGTTTTTATTTTCTTTTTAAAAGTAAAGAAATATTTTTCATGCAATAATAAAATGAATATTATACAAATCTGTTAAAAGGAAAATCTATAAAAAGAAAATATTAAAAAGAAAAATCCCCTTTTGAAATTCAACACAGTACTATACTTTCACAAATATGAATAACTAACCTAACCAGGGGTCTGGCCAGAGGATATTTGAGTCCGTTAACGGACCCTTCACAAAAATCCGATCAACCAAAACGGACCTTTCACAAATTCCCGATCAAACAAAACGGACCTTTCACAAAATCCCGATCAAACAAAACGGACCTTTCACAAAATCCCGATCAACAAGAATGGATCATTCACAAATTGTTTATTGAAAGAGCAAATCTGAAAGCAAAATAACGCATATTTCTGTGTATAAACTGATAATTTTTGGATTTTTTTAAAAGTCAAGTTAGAGGGATCAGCTTATACAAAATCGGCTAATTTTGAAAAAAAAAAAAAGAAAATCGGCACTCTTGTGATGCTCCTGCAAGCAATAAATAATTGCTACTGCCAAATAAATATAATCGTTGTTTGTTTTATCACACCTATTGTTATTTAAGTTAGCAGTGGTGTTGCTGTAAATTTTTCTGAAAAGGCATTGGTAAGCACTTTTCTCCGCTCATGATTTAATAAACAATAATAATATATATCTGCGAAATGAACTTAGAACTGCAAAGTGATAGTAAGGGTGGGGGAAAAATATGATCGCTTCAGATAGGGTTACCAATTTTAAAATTATCACCACTTAGCGTCTGGCATTGAACCTTTATAATGACTTGATTAAAGAAAATATTCTCATCATTTTACCAGCTTGTCAATATTTGCGTTTTTACGGTGTGGTGTGGTGCGATGTTTAATTGTTATTTTGGGAGAAAATTATATGGGTTTTGATTTTTCGATACTAACAAGGATGATTAACTTTAAATAAACTCCTTTAATTACTGTTTTTTTTTTCTTCCTTTAGATGTCTACATTTTGAAAAATGCAATCTCTTAACATCCGATATGAGAATCATATTTTGTTCTTTTTTCAAGCTAATTTCGCTTTATTAGGATACAAATAAATGAAAAGTCTCTTTATTTCTGTTAGAACTCTCATTTCAAGTTTTTAAAGCAAAATTCCATTTTCTGTTATGAGTCAAAAATTAAAATGCTGAATAGATGGTTTATTTTATTTATTTTTTTGCATCAACTGTGTCCACAGATATTAATGAAATGTTTATCATAGGACTCTAAAATGCAATTTTAAAATAATTTTATCAAAAATATTTCTTTTACAAGCCATTTTTATCCTCACTTTGAGAATTGCGATCTCTTTGCATCCGCTATGGGAATCCGATTTTTCGAATTTTTGATGATATTTACGCTTTGTTAAGAGGTAAACAGTTAAAGCATATTTTTATTTTTGTTAAAATCACGGAATTTATAAGTTTTAAACGAAATTCTGTGCTTTTTAAGAGTGTCTTGGGTCAAAAAGTTAAATGCTGAACCCCCTATTCTAAATTTTACTTTATTTATTTTTTTGTTACAATTATTTTAAATACTGTACAGACATATTTCTAGTATAATATATTTCTGTACAGTATTTAAAGTAATTGTAACAAAAAAATGGTAGATAAATATTGATACTTGAGAATGTGATGCCCCCCCCCCCCCCCGCCAAATATCAGAAAAACACTCCTGAATGATTTTCTCGACATAGAAGAGGAAAACACTCAACTTTAAGTTTAATTGATGCAGTTTGTGCCATCTCTAAATTCCAAAATTTCGTTTTAACAAATTTTTTTTTTGCGAAAATTTTTGATTTTTTAAACTTAATTTATTTTTCACAAAAAACGGACCCTGTGAAAAATCCTGGGCAGACCCCTGCTAACATGTTGCATTTCTAAACATTAGGCAACATATTTTAATGAATTTGATCTTTAAAATGTAAATGAACAAAAAGAGAAAAAATACCTTAGCTGATTAGGAAGATATGTAGATGCATCTTTTTCATACATAAGTTTCTCAGGTCTCATATTTTGGCACAAAGACTAATGGAAAAAGAAAATTAATGCTTTAATAAAGTAAAAAAATGGAATGGAAAATACACTCACAGGCTATCCATGATCAATGTTCTTTACTTTATTTCAACATTTTTAACCTTTCCCACCTTAGTCACCTATCTTTTGTTTAAGTTTAGGCTGATATCACTACATACAATTTTCCGTTAATTAAGGAATTCATTTCTGAAGCACTACAGATTTAAAACTTATCTAATTACAAATTATTTTGATGAATGAATTATTAAGAAGATATTAAAATTTCATCAGATACAAAATAGTCAAATTTCAAACTCTTTTTTCATTCATATATATGCAGCTTAAATAAAGGGTATCTGCTACATTTTGAGTTCAAAAATCCGTGACTTTTCATGACTTGTGATCGTAACTTTCCATGACGCACAGGATGCAATTTTTCCAGAAAAAAAAAACAATGTTTCACATGAATATCTAAATTAGTGTTTTGTGGAAATTAAATTGCAACCATCTGTCTATGCTTTGGACATATATTTCTAAAAATTCAAATTAAAATGAAATATAAGTTTAGCTACTATAATAACTAAAAAACAATTTGTGCAACAATGATTTTTTTTATTTTTTATTCCAATAAATCGTACAAAATTTTTGTACGGGTAAGAATTTGCATGTATAAAAATGTATTATTTTTTCTCCGAAAAATCTGATATGATACACAATAAATTATTAGAAACACAATAAATTTAGTGATTGAAAACTAATAAATTTTCAATCACTAAAAATATTGCATAAAAGTTTAAATTGCAAAATGATTTTTCAAAATAAAAGAAGCTTCAAGCATGCAGCAATAATGATGTAAAACTACTTGTGAACAACGAGAACTTTAAGCTTGATTATTTCTTTTTTATTTTGAATTAAATATATATATATATATATTTGGGTCATTCCATAGAAATGTCAACCTCAACCTCAGAATTTTTTTTTCCCACAAAGCCTTAATTGTGACCTATCATTTCATTCAGCATACTTTCTAATACATAAATCCAAAAACAGTTTGCAAAAATTTCATTCGGTGTTTTTCTTCTGGCTCAAAACGTGCGAGGTTGTAGAAAAGGCTTAGGATGTTCAAAAAACATGCGTCTACGTTTTCTTCTGTAATGTAAAATTTTTTGCAAATTTTTAAAAGAACTATGTTTATTCTAAATGAATAGTTATTGGCCCAATAAAATTGACTGTTCTTTTTGCTTGCATTATAAGATAAGTCTTTTAATTAGTTTGGTTATTTCACTGAAAATATTTACGTTACGTTAGTCACGAAAATGTACTATTTTCTGCTTAAAAACTAAACCAGATGATTGAACCAAACAGCACTTTTTATTTTCTTACATCTGTGTCATATCTACTTAAAAAGTGCAAAATATTCATTTTAGTATCAGTAGATGTAAAATAATTAGTGTGACTAACGTAACATTTGAACTGTGACTAACGTAACGGTTTGCATGTGACTAACGTAACATTTTAAAAATGACTGCTAATATTTAAAATTTATTTAATTTAATGTAAATTTTCATGAACAATTTTGAATATGTAGGCATTCTATATTGATTTAAAAATAAAGGGTGAAAAATACCAGTAATATTATATTGTAGACCTTCTGTTTACTTAGAAAAATACTTTTTTAAAGGTCTTTATGAAGATACTTCCAATTTAAAGAATAATTAAAAAAGTAAAAAAGTGAGTAAAGCAAAATGAGTATTCTGCTGAATGTGCATTCAACACAAGAATCCAAGCTTAAGAATTAAGATAATAGAAATGCAGTCTTAACAAAGAAGAACGTCTCTATTTTTTAGAAAATACATCTCCACCTATTATTAAAATGAAGTAACGGCTGCTCGTTGGAAAACATTTGAAGATGTTACATGATACAGTGACAATAAGCGCTGCTGTGATATATTTCAGAAAATGCAAGAATGATCATTTAGAAATTCAAACATTTTCGGTGATATCTGGAATTAAAATGCATTCTGATAAAACGTTCGAATATTTTTTTTCAATATTACATTTTAATTCAAAAGGATGCACAACATCATTCGTTCGATGAATCAGTAAACTTGAAAAATAATATGCCATTGAAAAGTACTACGGAGTTTCTTATAACGATAACTAGTATATCAGCAGAATACTAGAATTCAGTGAAACCACCAACTTGCAAAAAGTTAATTTTTTAAAAGAGAGATATTTAGGATTTAATTAGACCAAGAATGATGTCATTCAGTTTGTAAAAGCAGTTTTTTTATTTATTTTTTTTTTTCACACATTCAAATTGAGTTAATTGAACTGAATCCTTCCATTTAATTTCTTACACTAATATAGAAAAAAAGTAAAGAAAAAACCATAATACAACACAAAGAAGGTTCCTAAAAAGTGTAAAAGTAATATAAGAGCAAGAAATTAATTATAAAAAGTTTTTTATATGCATTCATTGGTTGTTATTCGATGGTTACGTTAGTCACACACAGTTTTTCGGAAAAGTACCATTTAGGGCCAAAAAAGATTCGTCTGTAACAAATCTGTAGTACGGTTTTAAAAATAGATTGTTTACCTCTTACAAATATATCGGCCAACTTTAAATGTCTGCGTAAGTTTCAGAAAAAATTAGCTCGTAACATAAGCATTGTTTCTCAGGGTTGCAAAAATGTTACGTTAGTCACGATGCCTTTTTTGGTGAAAAAACACCTGCTAGCGTTTATTTTGCTTCAAATTCTTGGTAGAAATAAAAAATAGTCACCTTGTAAATTTTAGATCTGCATATTAAACCAAAACACATTTATTTTTACTCCCGGTGTAAGTAAAAAGAGTTTGAAAATCAGCTGCGAATGTTACGTTAGTCGCTATGGAATGACCCATTTATATTATAAACAAATACTGAACCACAACTTATATTTTTTAAAGATAGTTTTCTAAAAAAATCTGTGACTAACAATGATCTCATTATTTCTAAAATTAAGTTCACAAAAAAAAATAAAATTAATCAGAAAAATTAAATTAAGGTACTTTTAATTTTATAAGTTTCTTAAATCAACACAGGTTCAAATACTTTAAAATTTGCAAGTCAAATGAGAGCTGCAAAACTAGAATCCTCAACTACACAATTAGACATATAAGGAGGGCTAAAAATAATGCTTAGCACATAATTATAAATGTCCAAATGGTAGAATCAAAAAGTAAAGAAAAATGAGCAAGTATAATAGAAGCAGATGCAATCGGATTTCAAAATGCGTAAAAAATTAGGACTGACACATAACAGTGTAGGAAACTTAAGTTGCGTAAATTTTGCTGATAATCTGTACAATTTGATAAATATGCATGTTTTGGAACTCAAAATCCATAACTAGCAATAATCTCGTTATTTCTGAAATTAAGTTTACACATAACCAGGTGTCAGTTTCCTTCACTGTTGAGCATTTTTTGCTGAAAATCATGACTTTCCATTACAATTTTTGATCAGAATCAAAATCCATGACTTTCCAGGTGCGCAGACACCCTGTAAATATTTAATTCATAAGAAAAACAAAATAAAAATTCATAATCAACTTTTTATATTATTTGTATAATCAAGAAGCTAGAAAATTATTTTTGTGAGATTACCTGAGCATAGGATACAAAGAACAATTGTTTGTTTGTAATCGTCACTCCCGGCAACTCATCTACTTCATTTGCTTCTTTAGCATGCCTGATGTAAGCCTATAAAACAATGCATTAAGTTTCAAGCTGCATATGTGTAGAATATTGGTTTTTCTTTTTTTAAATTATTATTGACACATTATTTTACTTCAATGGAATAAAACGTGAAATTAAGAATTCATACAATCGTTTTGAATATTTTAAATATGAATGAAAACAGGGCTTAATTAGCATTGAGTGCTCACCAGCTGCACTTTTTTGGCGAATTTTTATCGATTAAATAAAATTTTAAGAGTATTGATGCCTGAAGATGAGTTTTGAAGAATATATAGCTCCTGCACTTATTTCGAAATTCTGTTGTAATAAGTAACAAGAGATCGAGTGAAATGAACTTCAAGAGAAGCTCATTTGTAACTTGAAATTAAAAAAAAAACATGTACAAAACAAAAAACAATAAAAGGTAATTCCACCCTCACGTGTGGGACAATTGAACAAAATTTACCAACAATGGGAAAGTAAGTAAAATGCATAGCTTTGTGCATAAAAAGTAAAAGAAATGACAACTTCCAATAGCATGTCTTTTCATGGATAAGCTAATTTTTTTTACATTAAAAAAGGCATTCCCTGTAACGCCAGACAAGTGTGTGCAGTAATCTGCAGACACTTGTATTTGACGTTATTTCTTCTTTTTACTCAAGGGGAAGAAATTTACTTGTGGGATTTTTTTTTTTTATGTTAAGCAAAAGAGAGGAAAAAAACTAATCTCTTTTAATTGTTAATCTTTAAATGTATGACATTTATGTTTCATAAGCAGGACACACTTTTGGACATTTTTCAATTTTAACAAAACATTCTCTGAATCTATTGTTGCAAAATTTTTAATTACACACTTAGTTTTCATACTACAGTGGACGCCGGTTGATTGAATCAGTGGTTAATTGAATCAACTGCTTTAATGAATCAAACTGTCAAAAACAGAACAAAATCCAGTTTTATTGAATCGGCCGCTTTATTGGATCCAAGTATTTAGAACAAACAAAACTCAAATAAGTGGCAACCACTGTATTTATATTTTAGTGTTAGTTTCAAAAAGAAACAAATAGTGGGCCACTCCACAGGAAATCAGACCCTTTATCCTGCTTGTGACGACTCTGTATTTTATCCAAAAGTAATATTTTTAAACTATGACTAAGAATTCTTTTTTGCCTAAGAAGTCAAGCAAACAAGCAAAGTTTATGCCAAGGGTGGCCCACCTTTTGGAAAAAAAAGGTGGCCAACTTTTTTTTTCTCCACGATCTGGATAAAAAATATGTGCATGCCACATTCAATTTTCCAAACTAGTGTGTGGTGGCCATCACGTAACATTTAGTTTGACACTAATTCTTCAGCAGGGGTCTGTCCAGGAGTTTTCACAGGGTCCGTTTTTTGTGAAAAATAAAATAATTTTGTGAAAAGTGTATTAATTGTGTGAAAAATAAAGTAATTTCGCAAAAAAAAAAAAAAAAAAAAAAAATTTTGTTTTGTTAAATCGAAATTTTAGAATTTAGAGCAGGCACAAACTACATCATTTAAACTTAAAGTAGAGTGTTTTCCTCTTCTATGTTGAGAATATCATTCTGGGGTGTTTTTCTAGTATTTAGCGGGGGCGGCATCGCTCCCTCAAGTAGCAATATTTATCTACCATTCTACATTATGTTAAATTATACTAGAAATATTTCTGTACAGCATTTAAAATAATTGTAACAAAAAAATAAATAAATAAAATTTAGACGAGGGGGTTCAGCATTTAACTTTTTGACCCAAGACACTCTTAAAAAAGCACAGAATTTCGTTTAAAACTTATAAATTCCGTGATTTTAACAAAAATAAAAAGAGATTTTACTTGTTTACTTCTTAACAAAGCGTACTAAACATCAAAAATTCAAAAAATCGGAATCCCGAAGCGGATGCAAAGAGATCGCAATTCTCAAAGTGAAGGCATCAAAGGTATAAAAACGGCTTGTAAAAGAAATATTTTTGATAAAATCATTTTTAAATTGCATTTTAGAGTCCTATGATGAACATATCATTAATATCTGTGGACACAGCTAAAGCAAAAATAAAATTAAACCATTGATTCAGCATTTTAATTTTTGAGTCATAAAAGAAAATGGAATTTTGCTTTAAAAACTTGAAGTGCGTGTTCTAACAAAAATAGACTTTTCATTTATTTGCATCCTAATAAAACGAAGTTAGCTTGAAAAAAGAACAAAATATGATTCTTATATCGGATGTTAAAAGGTTGTATTTTTCAAAATGTAGACATCTAAAGAAAAAAAAAAAGGCAAGTAAAACAGTTTATTTAATGTTAATCATCCTTTTAGCATCAAAAAATCAAACCCATATAATTTTCTCCCAAAATAACAGTTGAACATCGCACCGCACCATAAAAACACAAATATTGACAAGCTGGTAAAATGATGAGAATCTTTTCTAATCAAGTCATTATAAAGGTTTAACGCCAGACGCTAAATGGCATGGCGATAATTTTAAAGTTGGTAACCCTATCTGAAGCGATCACATTTTTTCCCCACCCTTACTATCCCTTTGCAAGAGAAAAGTGCTTACCAAACGCCTTTTCAGAAAAGTTTACAACAACACCGCTGCTAATTAGCTGCGATAAAACAAACAAAATTATTTGAAACCAAACTTATTTCCAGCTGTTAATTTCTTTCCAAGAAGCAAACAACAAGCATTATATTTATTTGGCAGTAGCAATTTATCGCTTACAGGACCATCACAAGAGTGCCGATTTTTCTTTGCAAAATTAGCAGATTTTGTATAAGCTGATCCCTCTAATTTGACTTTAAAAAAGGTTCTAAAAATTATCGGTTTAATATGCTATGCGTTATTTTGCTTTCAGATTTGCTCTTTCAAAAACAATTTGTGAAAGATCCATTCTCGTTTATCAGAGTTTTGTGAAGGGTCCGTTTTGGTTGATTGGGGTTTTGTGAAAGGTCAGTTTTGTTTGATCGGGATTTTGTGAAAGGTCCGTTTTGGTTGACCGGATTTTTGTGAAGGGTCGGTTAACGGACCCAAATATCCTCTGGCCAGACCCCTGTTCAGTAACCATTTAACTCTACAATTTGTCTTTTTTTTTTTTTCCTTTCTTCTTGTTTTTGCATCGCGAAATGAAATGTGAGCAAATTTCGCTACTGAATTTTAAAATGAAATCATACTATGGTGTTATGAATCGAAAGAGAATGAGCTAAAACCTATATTCTTTTTAGCCTGTAATTTTCAAATGAAGAGAAAAATTAAAATACAATTGCAAACAATGATTTACCTCATAGGCTAATTTTACGCCTCCAATTTCAGCTATTAAAGATCCAACTGTTAAATCAGCATTGGCCTGAAAAAGAATTAAAAATTAATTCTAAATTTAAAAGAAAATCAGAATTGATTCTGCACCCAAATTTCAGACAATTAGTTGCATGTTCAGAAAATTTCATAAAAAGTTGGACATCTATTACAAAAAGCAACAAGAAAAAAAAAGAACAAGATATATTAATTGTGATAATGCATATCACATTTTTTACCCATTTATTTTTTTCCCCATTTTTCTGTCATTTTAATCGTTCCCCCCCCCCCCCCCCATTTCGTTGGTTTTTTTTATTTTCAGGTGCATTCCACGTTTTCCCTGCGTTCCCTTTTAAATTCTGCGCACTTTATGATATTAACTATGTGATTTATTCATTTTTCCACACGTCTAGCTTTTTGTCCATTTTTTCTGTCGTGGATCCGATTTTTTTTATCTTTTTGTCCGACATTAAAATGGTGGTAGCGTCCTTTCCCTCTGTTTGGGCGCCAAAAGTGCTCATTGGTTCCCGTGCATCGCCGCTTACCCTGATCTGATCGCTCATTCGCCGATTCATTTTCCACTCCACTTCACTCTGCTTGCAGCTCCCAGTCCGCTCGTTTGTGCTTTTTGCGGCTCTCCGTTTTCTTCAGTGATGGCGATGCAAAAGCATCATTGCTCAGCGTCCTTGGACGGCCGTGGCTTTCCGCCGCATGTATAAGTCCTCAAAATGAGGTGAAATCTCTTTTACTTTTATAGCAACATAATCATTTAATCAAGAGCATTTAAATTTTGTGGCAGACGATGATAGCATATGAAGAAAATCGCCCGTATGTAAAATGACTTCGGAGGGAGGTACACAGAATGGGCCGGAATTGAGCCCTTCATTACTGACCATATTTTGATACTCAACCTAGCTGTGAGTGATGATGCAGAGCTGCATTTACCCCAATCAAATTTTAAATGTGTGAAGATTTCAACACTGCCACCAAGGCGATTACCAACTGATGGAGTGGCATGGCCTGCAACAGACATTGTATGTATCCAATTCCCATCCCTGAATACTTCCCACCATCTTGTGAGCCTCTTCAAATCGAACTTCCCATCCTGCGCCCATTTCATTTGAATGTTTCAAAAATTATGCGAATGAATTCCTTTTGTTCCGATTTTTAACGAACTTTGCAAGCTACAGCTCCACGTTTTTTTTTCTTTTTGAACTTTCATGTATTTCACCCGCCGATCTGTGTTTTTTTATTAAGTGTTTGGCTATTTATCCCTAACCTGGTGATCACCATGCAAATTTTCCTGTCATGTCCTGTCTGCTTCGAAATTTAAGCTGAAATAAAGTATGTACAGTAATTGCTATGTTTCATCCCTATCGTCCACATACACTCAACATGGGGTAAGTCTCTTTTGAATTTTTAATGTTCTTTTGGCATTCAAGGCAGTCGTTGATCTGAGATTATGTGCGGCTGCGATGCTTCCACTTCCACGGCCTAGATTGTTATCTTTTTGTGTTTTTGATTAAATCTCCAAAATTGAACGCGACGCACCATGACATTAATCAACTTCTTCAAAAATTCTCTATGAAAGAAAGAAAATGTGCCATGTATGCCTCATTCTTATTTTTGAGCAATCTCAATAATGTGTATTCTGTCAAGAACATCAAAGGTTTTATAAAATTAATCATCTTCGCAACTTGGGCATGGAAAATGTCATATCTACAATGCTATTCTAAGGACTTGTTCACGTATCGGCCGTCCATTCCATCCATTACGTTTGTTTCCTCCCGAAACAGGTTTTCTTTGCTGATTGCCATGACAACAAGCCGTCTTGAACTGACCGGTTTCGATCAGAAGAACCTTGATATCTGACGGCCGTCAAAAGTAGAACAGCATTTCATTGGTTCCCACCAAGCAGTGCGCTCTTTTCTCTGGTGAGCGAGTTCAGCCACGTGATTGATGTGCGGCGACCGTACAGTGGCTCCCAAAAGTGTTCGTGCACCTACGACTTTCAATGAAATAGCCCTTATCCACTGGTTAGAATTAATATTTCGGAATAGGTATTTTATTATAAGATCTATGATCTATTTTTAACAAAACTACATGGAAATTTTTAATAAAACGTTCAAACTTAATTTTTTAAAAATCAAAAACCAAAAAGTGCCGGAAATTTTATCTCACAAAAATCTTTGTACACTTTGGAAAAATATCAAAAAACTAGTAAATAATCTAACTTTTTGCTATGTTTTTATTTAGTAGAATATCATGCAGTAATAACTATAGCTTTTAAACGTCTGGGAATAGATTTCATTGTTTTTTCTTTCTTTTTTTTTTTTTTGTGCAATTTCTAAGTAAGTGATCAGCCACACTACGAGTCTTACTGTTTCTAGTTCGATTTTCGTTTCAACTGTGTATTTTCGTAATTTAGCCACCAGATATCTCCAAATATGTTCCATTAAGTTTAAATCTGGAGATTGAGGAGATATTTCTAAGCTTAAGGACAAATTTTGAGGCACCAAATGCGAACGTGTGCTTCTTATCGTTATCTTGTTAAAAAACAAAGTTGTTTCCGATTACCAAATTTTGGGCTAATAGTTTAAAATTGTTTTTTAAAATACTCAAATGAACAGCATAATTCATTATTTCATCGAAAAATTCCAAATTTCGAAGCCCTGATGCTGAGATGCACCCTCACACAAAAACACCTTCACCGTCCTGATTAACTGATCCAACTAAGTTCTTAAGATTAAATTCCCCCTTTTTTTCTTCCAGTTACAATTATACAACAATTTAACCCAAAATGTTGAATTATTTTCATCTATTAGTAAGACGTTGTTCTAAAATGTTTCGAGCTTATTTATCATTGATTTTACGACGGAAAGCGTAGGCTTACTGTTTTTCGCACGAACAAGAAAATTTCTGTGGGAAGAGGTCCCATTTAATCCAGCTAATCAGAGAACTTGGCAAACAATTTTAGGTAAAAATTAATTGTAAAATGTTTCATTTAATTCTGCAGAAACTTTTTCAGTTCCGAAATGTGTATTTTTCTTTTTTTTTTACTGTAAACCTCCGATTACGCTTTGTTAACTTTGCCAGTTGACTTTTCCTTACCTTGTTTTCAATCTGATTCTTGTTTTTAAAGCATTTTATTAAGCACTTCACTATAGAATGGTATAAATTAACCAATTTAGAGACATTTCAAACCAATTTACGGCTACTGTGAGAAAAAAAAATCAAATTTCGAATCGTGTTTGTTGTTTTCTGCGCATACCTGCTATTTTAAAATAATAAGCAGAATATTAGGGAATAAATACACAAAAAATTAAAGGAAAATGATTTTACAGTATCATTACAATGCAAAAATAATTAAAAAAAACACACATGATAAATTTTAATAATGAATTCATTCGAAACTATTTCAGTGTACGATGACTTTTGTGGCGTATTTTTTCTCTGTCTCTGTTTTTTAACAAATTTCAAAAATAAAATCTGGCAATATTCTGAAAAAAACTACTGGGTTTTATTCAGAATGGCATAAGAATGGTGTGAAAAAAAATTGGACTTCATATTCGAATTCAGTTTTGCATTATTTTTGGTTTAACTACAAAATTTCAAGGTGTACGAACATTTTTGGGAGCCACTGTATATGAATGCTATTCTGTTTTCGTCGGCAGCCCGTCACATCAAAAAACAGAATGGACGAGACGGATGTTCAATAAGTGAACTGCCCTGAACGGAGAAACTTTTCATAATTTGACCATCCAAAAGACTGTAATAGCTCTGCAAATTTGACCTACAAATAAATTCAACATTTAAGAAAAATCTCAATTTGTTTTGCACAGGCAGTCATTTAGTGGGCAGGGGTTACAGAGTCACCTCTAAAGTATAATGTATTGTTTACTTTTCATAATATGGGGTCTAAAACACATAGAAAACACAAATACAGATTAAAATTACTCTCCTCCTCCTCATAAATTTTTTTAAAAAAAGTCTACATGACATTTTTATGTGACATCTATCATTTAAATGTAATAAATGCAGTTGTATATTTGTCAGTGTTAGGTAGTTAAAAAGCTTTGTTTCTCACAGAACTGGTCAAATTCACAAAATGATAACTGGAATATGTTTTCTAACGTGACAATGAGACGTTTTAGCGATTTTTGATTAAACAATGTTTTAGTTTTCATCCATGTTTCAAAGTAATACTTTTCAATAACTTTTAAATTACATACACAAGAATACTTCGCAATTCTGATTGAGCTATAATCAGAAATTAATGACTAATCAGATGGTTTTAGTAGCATGAATTAGTAACACAGTAGAGCAATTCTCTTTTCATAAAAACATGAAGTTTTGCACAGAACAGATTACAAAGACTTCAAAAGGGGTGCCCACCAGGGAGGGGGGGGGGCATGGCGCAAACTGCACCATTGAAATTTTTAGGGGGGAGTTGAGGGGTATTTTTCTCATTTTTAATGGGGATGCCCCCTTAATCTTAGGGGGGTGGGCGCTCCTGACTTCAAATATGTTAGATCTCGGTTTTGTTGCATCATTTTTATGAAGAACACGAACTCAACTTCTATAAATTGCCATTGAATTTTGTAGATTTCCAGAAACAATACTTACATGGCTTTTCTTTCCTCAGTAACAGAGGTATTTTATGAGATTTGTCTGCTACCAGGCGAATAACAATGGTTAAATAGTTTCTGGAAACCTTCAAAAATTAACTGCATTATATAGGAGTAGAGTTCATGTCTTCAAACAGTTCATACAATCTAACAAGGACTTAACATATTTGTTGTCTTTGTAGATTGTTTTGTGAAAACTTGATAATTCTGTTATTGTAGTACCTCCTGGATTGCCCAGTGGATAAATAAATAGAATAGTCATACCGTTACATCATTCAATGAATAATTTGCAATTATGTTTTTCAAGCACTGCTCTCTTCTTTTAAAGGCCATCACTGAGCTATTTCCTGCCCAATCTTTCAAAACACCATATTCATTATAATTAATGCCTAGAGTGAAAAGAAATATTTTAAAAACAAGTTATATAGGCAAAGTAATAAAAAATCAATTTGTTAGTCAGATTTCTCATTACTTATTATTTATTATACAATTTCCTATAAAACAATGTACAATAATTAAAAGACGTTAAGAACACTAAATACATATATAGCTTACCATACATGTGACTGCCTCCTCCCCCCCCCCCCCAAAAAAAGTGTTTTTTGTGGAATTGAGAATTGCAAGATTCCCCTGATAAGTGCAAAACACTTTTTTTTTAATTATTTCTAGAGAAACAAGCATATTTTTAAAAAATATCTGTTTTTACTTCCTTTTACAAAAAAAGGAAGTATTGTATTCACAAAACAATTTTCACTCAAAAATTGGCCTTAATTTCCATTTTGCTCACCCCCGAATGAATGTTGAGATTTTTTCGACCCAACCACTGTTGATATATGCCTAGTAAGGTACAGACACCCGAAATATCAATTTTGACGATCCCCGAGTCAATTACAAGGAGTTTTCTCATGATGTTCGTATGTATGTGTGTATGTACGTATGAATCTCGCATAACTCAAAAACAGTGTGTCCTAGAAAAGTGAAATTTGGTATGTAGACTCCTAGTGGGGTCTAGTTTTGCACCTTCCCTTTTGGTTGCACTCGGATGTTCCTAAGGGGATCTTTTACACCTTTTTGGGGGGAAATCATTGTTAATTTCAATGCCAACTTCAACTTTCAACTCAAGTGGTGTTATAATTTGTCAAACACTTGGCGATACATCGCCAAGCTTTGTCGCCAACTTGGCAAAAAATTTGGTGATTATTTTTTTTTTAATTTTTAAGTCTGGTTTTAATTTGGCCAATGTTGATGATATTTAAATAGTTAACCACTGAATCACATTAAAATTGCCAATAATGGGGAAATAAATCTGTGTAAAACGTCTTTTTGCTTCGGTTCGCAAGAAACTAGGGGTGAAAATATTTAATGTTCCCTTGCTTACACCAAGGCACTTTTATCATTAAATTGGCGTAAAAGGAAGCCATGTGATGTCATCAGCTGGTTTTCTCAATAGATTACAATGTCTTTATTTCCCCCCCAACATTTTTGACCTATTTCCTGTCACACTAGGTCCTTTTCTTTAACAATTCATTTTTACTTCAGCACTTTTCAAGTGACACTATAGCACAAACACATACAACACAGAGAACCTACATCCTTTCCACACCTTCAAATTTTTAGAACGTAAAAGTTTGCTGCTAAAATATTTAAATTCTAAAAATGTATAGTTGCAATATACCTTTATCGTCAAAAACTTCTCCAAGTTTATTAGCAACATGAGCAGCTAAAGCACCATACTTTACAGCTCTAGAGAGAAATTAATTGTTCGATTAACTATTATGATTCTTACAAAAAAAAATAAATAATAATAAAGAATAAAACTAAATTCAAAATGCAAAAATAAATCTTACAAAGGAGCATGAAAATCAAAAAGGGGGTTTTCAAATATGCCAGCAGGAACAACTAAGAATAAAAAAGCAAAATTAAGTAAAATCAAGAAAATAAAATTAAAATTAATTATTGACATATATTGCAATATGCATAAAAAATAACAAAAATATATATATATATATCATTTTATAGAATTCATACCCAACTGATTTCCTGCATATTTATAATCAACTGTGACATCATGAGGATAAATTGTCCAGCTGGAAAGAATTTTAAATTTTTAGATTATACATTTTCAACAAAACAAAACTAAAATTTGTTTTAATATGAATTCTTTAATTAAAATAACTATAATCTAATCTAGAACAACAGGGAATTTAAAACATACTGACAATTGTTAAGTTTATTGGGACTAATTGAGTTGCTCAGAAGTCAATGCAGTTAAAGTTTTTACACTGAGATATTTGTAAAATATAATGGAATAAATAATACTCTTTTTAGTTATTGAAGCATGACAAAAAATGGTATGATATGGTGAAATCCTGTTACAATGAACTTTAAGGGACCCCAAATTTTGTTTGTTGTAATGGGAATTTTGTTGTAACAGAATTCAAGCAAAGTAATGGAAATTAAATCGGTGCTGAAAATTTATTTCAATGAAACAAATATTTCCTTGTATTGTTGTCTGTTGTAATGGGTATTACTGAATAATCATTATATACATACCTTTTTTGATCAAATTGTTTTAATAACCAAACATTTTTAAAACTTCTTCCTTTAAAACTCCCTTCTCCCCCCCCCCCTTTTTTTTTTTCTTTTGAAACTTAACCACATTTGAAGCAGTGAGAAGCAAAGGATTGTAAGTGGACATTTTAAATTTTGAGTGAAATGCGTTTAAAGTTCCAGTCTTAGGTAGGCTTTCCTTAAAAATATTTTCTAAATTCTGTTGTATAGCGGAACCTACCAGGGATACTAATAGCATCTCTTGCTCCATAACAGAGGACAGATTTACCTACCATTTGTACTGTTTATCTCCAAATTTTTAGTTTTTGATACTTACATCCCTTTGCTTCTCACTGCCTCATTGGACCTCTAAGCAACTCCATTGCAAATCATTCTTATAAATTTGCATTTAAAGAAATTTCAGCTAGTTAAAATATGAAATAAACACCTTCAGGCGAAAAGAAAAATAACACAGTAGGTAATTTGTAGGAACCGCTGATACCTGTTTCAGGGTTTCAGTGTGAAAAAAGTGAGCTCATGGGTGAAACGACTTAATAGCAGGGTTGGCCGGATTGGACCCAATTGGGTTGGACCCAATGGGTTTTTTTGAAAAAACCCATTTAAAAAAACCCATTATTTAGCCCACTTTTGGGTTTTTTAAAATTTTCTGAGAATGTTTTTTTAAAAAATAATTAATTTAAATACTTTTACAATTTAAACTTCTTTTTTATTTCTTCTTCACAATAGGCAATGGACATAAAAAATGAATTTTGAACTTTAATAGTATTTCTTAACTCTTAAAGGCATTAAAAAATGCTTCAAAGATTTTAAATAAATATATTTAACTTTTTTCCTTCAACTGGTCAATAAGGAGCTCAAATTATCTTGACTAAGTCCTGTCACGTCAGATTTTCTCAATATTTGCAGATTGTACAAAGGATACTACTTAAGCAAAAGGCTCTCATGTGAATTATTTTCTGCAAACCAACACGTCACAAAACTCGAATAAACAAGGTATATTTTTTAGAAATTAACAGGTTTAACAAATGGTTGGACAAAAAATGGAATAGGATGTACAGTATTTTCATTATCTTACGAAAAAGTTTAATATTTCTTACTCTGTACACAGAAATAGAAAAACAGGCAACATAAAATTCAAAGAAATGTCTTGATTAAGCTGGAATTCAGTAAAAAGGGATTTAAACTACTTGAAGTTCTACAGTAGTTTTGCATAACAAAATGAAATACAATAAAGTAAAATACAAAAAAAAAAAAAAAAAGAAAATGCCAAAATTAAAAACGAACAAATAAACAATAGATTTTATCACTCAAGAAGTAACTTTGCCTTAACTGTTGGTAATCATGGAAACTAAAAAAATCTGAAACTTCACCATTCTTGAATTTTGTCGTCTTTTATACCTTTCTTCAGAAAATGCTGAATTTTCCAGCTTTTTTTATCAAGACAATTTTTGTGCTTTGTCCATATACTTATGCTATAATATGCTACGAGTACCCCACCTTTCCCCTGAAAAAAGACAAAAAAAACCCACATTTCTTTAAAAAAAACCCAGCTTTAGTTGGGTTTTTTTTTGGGTTTTATTTAAAAAAACCCAAAAAAACCCTGGGTCCATGGGCTTTTTTAAAAAAACCCGGGTTTTTGCCAACCCTGCTTAATAGCTATTGTCAGACATCTTTTCATGCATTAGCTCACCTCTTCGGCTTTGAAAAAAGGGTTCCTTGAAACCCTGAAGCAGGTTTGCAGTTTCCCTCAAACCCCCTGCTATTTCCTACAAATTTGCATTTTAATGTTGTATTATTATCTGTTAGTAAAAATTAGTCCAAGCTTTCTAGCATTTTCTAAATATTTTGAAAAATAATCTAAAACTTAGTTAAATGGCCAAAAAAAAAAAGCCTATTAGTTTTCTTCAAAGTGCAAACTCAAAAGCTAGAAGTGTAGCATGAATAATTGCTTCCATAGAACAGCAACAAAGCATTCTCCTAAAGTGGAACAACTCTCATAGAACATCCAAAAAGTAAACAAATGATATTGCCAGTTCTTAAACTTTGTATTTTTTAATGCAGGATTCTGTAAAAATCTTTACTCATTTAGTGCAACTTGTTTGCCTTCATAAAATTTTGTTGAGTTTTCAGTTTTGAGTTATCAAGTTTTAAAATAACGACAGAATCTATAATACGAATATCCAAGACAGACAAGTTTCATAACAAATCTTATAGAACAAATGATTCAGAGAAAGAGTATGAGGAGAAATCAAAAGAATACAAAAGACAGCAGTATGTGATTTTCAAATCAATTTAAAAATCACATTTCAAATCACAAAACCCAATTCAATTAAACTTAATTAAAATTTAATTAAATTAATTAAAAACTCAATTCAAAACTAAATTAGAAGAGACATTTCAATAAACATGTCTCCCTCATTTCAGTTATTTTGAAAAATGTTCAATAATTGCATTAAGAAATATACTGTTTAAAAGATTAAAAAGTTACACAATGAAATTTGTGCTGTGGATTAAGTTTAAAGTAGTCGATCAACTTCTAAAATTGATGTTGGTGAGAGGATATTCCCATAAAGCATTAAATTATCAACCATTGGAGTGAAAATAAAAAATTAGATGGACAATTTCAACTGAAGTATAAAAAAAAACTTAAACAGTACGAAGGTGATAACCAGCAACAAGCTCTGTGTCCAGCTAAGCTGGTTCTAGTCAATTTATCAGTTCCTAGTGCAGATCAAAGCTATCTGAATTCATTCAATGTTCTAAATGGACTTTTTCTCCCCTCCTCTTTTTACAAATTGGTGAATTTATAACATTGCTTTATTTACTTCACTTTTTAGCATGAGGTATTTTTTTATTTCTTAGTTAAAATTTGTTCAAATTGAATCCTATCAACTCTCAGCAAATATAAATAAAACACTAATACAGTAAACAGCCGATTATATGCGGAATCGGGTGGCATGGTAACCGTGGATAATTTGAATTATGTGTAAAAAGCGATAATACTGTATACAGTAGCTAAAAGATATGAATAACACTCACACATACATTTAAATTATAGCTAAAAACATGGCTACATTGCATCTACTATCGTTAAATGTAAAAAAAATATCTGTAAAAGGCAAACAAGAATAATGATACAATCATGAATTTAAAAAACATTTAATGACATTAAAAAAAAGTGAAAAGACCTGCAGATAATCAGACTGCCGATAGTCTGGAGTTTACTGTATTTCAAATAGATAAAATACATATTTTAATTAGCTCATTTTTCAGTTACTAATACAAATTGAAAAAAAAAAACGATATGACTGAGAAAGATATGACTGAGAAACGGAGTGTATGTTGTTACTTATGCCACTCAAGAACCCAAGCCCGAGTAGCAATGCTACTTGATTTTAAGGCAAAGGAGTACGGCTTCCCGGTTTTAATCGAGCCCCTATTTCTAGGTGGAAGTCCAATTTGGCTCAGACAACACGATAGATGACAGCACCATCTATGCACAGTTTGATAATTTAGAACTAGACCCGAAGCTGAACAACTTTCTGACCTAGCACCCCCAGAGGTATCGTTTCACTTGGAGAACTTTGTGACCACGAGCATATTTAACATCCCCCAGTCACCCTTAGTGAAGATGGTGGATCTTCGACCGGCAAGGATCGAACCAGGGACCCTCTGGTCACAAGTCCGATGCCTTACCGATCAGGCCACCATGGCCCTTGGAGTGTATGTAATAACTGCAAGCTGATATCTATAATTTTATAAATTATTAGACAAATTTATTATCTAACTTGTTTCATTTAATGCACAAATAAAAATATACCTATAGTCAGTAACTGCATTGTTTTTCAGCATTTCTTGTTGTTTCCAGTGCAAGAAATATATGCCATTCTTTATGTTTTGGAAATAGTCAGTTTGTACTTGTAACTAAAAAAAGGAGAAGATAGTTAGGTTTTTTTTTTTTTTTTTTGGCAATTATTAGTTGTTTGGCAATATAAAATATGCCAAAATAAACATCAACAAAATGCACAGAAAGTGAAATCCTAATCATTATTAGCTGCCAGTAGAAATCCAGTTTTTTAAAAGCATTTAATGCTTGCAGGTATGATGTTGATTAGAATACACTGCATACCAGCTGACTGATATGTAAGCTTGGAGTTGAAAATAACTAACATGATTTTTTTAAAAGAAGTTCTGGTGAAAAGGGCATTAGTCAGAGACAATATTTTGAAAAAATTAAAAAACTTGATTAATGTGTAATACAAAACATTATCATTATAATTTTACCTTTTATGGCCATTTTATTTTGTCAACTCATGTTCTTTTAACAAAATAATTCTTTTGATAAATTTAAACTTTATATTCTTCATAGAGTTCTAGAAAATCATTATCCATTTTTTTCATTCTCAAAATACATTTAATTTTTGTTTCTTTTATTGGCACTTTACCATCTTCACTTGGGTAGCTTAAAAGCTGACTTGTGGATCTATATTATTTCAAATAAAACGTATTGTTAAACGAGTTAAATTAAGCAGTATATGGCAGATAATTTTTTTTATAACCTAAAATCTTGATATATTTAACTTTTTCACAAGTTTAAGTTGGATATTTTGTATAATACAGTATAACCCTGATTTAACGATTGTCAAGGGACCGGAAAAAATTATCGTTAAATCAAAGATATCATTAAATCAAGGAGCCTAGATATTCAGTGCAGTCAAATTCGGACCAGTGAAATATATCATTAAATTAAGGAAATTGTTAAATCGAAGTTTTACTGTCGTTTTAATAATTGCAATCATGATGTGCCAAAAAAGGCATCAGTCAGCACTTTATGCTCTTAAACAAGGAGGCAAAAGATTTTTATATCCTGTGGCAAACTCATTACTACACTAATTAATCCTATTTTAACAATAAATCACATCCAAAAATACAGGTATTAAACTTTTTAAAAAGCACAAATTCTAAAAAAAATTGAATAATCTTTTTTTTTTTTTGAAATAACGATTCACACAGGGGCGGTAAATAGGGGAGTCAAGAGGGGGCGGTCGCACCCCCAAATTATTTGAGAGGAATGACAAAAAATGAGCAAATTCGATTTACGCAAATCGCCAATCAATGTTCAAGAAAAACAATCTTGCTGGTTCTCCGTAATGGCTTATGAAACTCGACACATTACCAAACATGAGCAAGTGTTTTTCATTTTTTAAATTATTAGAAATTCATCAAGCCTTTACCAGCCTTTTCAGAACATTAAAAACTCCTGAAGAAACATGGGTTATTTTAACTAAAGATGTAATTTCCTCATATAGGCAAAATGTCTTGTTCGCTAGAAACCCATTTCAGCTGATCAATGCATAGTATGCTTTCATAGATACTCTTTAAAAATACATACTATTTTTGAAAAAAAATATCACACATCAACAAATATCTTTTCTGGGGCTCTTTAACTATGCAATCGCCCCCCATATCATGATCACTTGCTGTTAGCCAATATGTGTTTTGTTCCATACTGAGGTAATTCGCATTTAAGAAACTCGACCCCCCAAATGAAATGCTGAAATGCCGCCCATGGATTCACATGGAGTAACACATTTTATAAAAAAAAATTTAAACATTAATATCTAAGCACATGGTAGAATTCAATATGAAACAGTTCAACATTTTGAGATAGGTCAAGGTTTTTCGTGATTATACAGGATGACAAGAAATAACTTGGACACACACGACACATTATAATTTAAATGCTGATGAAAATATTACCACCAAACTTCAAAATAAATATGAATACATTATTTTGTCTAACATATTTACAAATTTTCAAAATGGCTACCTTTAGCCTTAATACAGAGTTTTAAATGTGTTAAATTTTCATTTATGGGCCGGACTCCAATGCAGAAGCCAATTTGAAAATTTATAAATATATGAGACGAAATAATGTATTCATATTTATTTTGTAGTTTGGTTGTAATATTTCCATTAGCATTAAAATTAAAATGTATCATGTGCATTGAATTTTAGTGAAACACTGGACTATATACAGCTTTTTTTTTTTTTTACTAAACACAATTTCATTTATAACAAATGCTAGTATTGGGGGATGCCTAACAAAACTGAGAAACTATTTAATATTTCAAAAATGAAATCATGTAAGAATCCAGACAATAAATATCATTCCAATAAAATTAATTCAAAACTCACTTTTTCATAATACATTTCTAAGGTATGATCTTTATCGAAATTCGGCCGTCCAGACAACATCAGAAGGGAACGTATCTGAAAGTTTGATTCAGAATTAGGCATAAAACTATAAGTATCGATTTCCATTTCTTTTTAATGCAGTACAGTCACATATTTTGAATAATTCAGGTAATTTTTCAGTTTATAAGATTATTATAAAATAATAACTTTTCAAACAAATTTCTTTTTAAGTTTTTTTTTTCTTTTTTTTTTAAATTTGGCTAATGCATCAAAAATTACATGATAACATTTAAACTATGTCACATGAACTAAAAATATTACCGTATTACCCCCTCACGCTGCGAAATTCGGGGGTCACCAGATTTTCAATAACACTTGCTTGGTCCTTTCCAGCATGCCGGAAAAATCGTGGTTAGGGGGGAAAATTTATACAACAAAAAACATATGTTCATTTTAAAAAATAGTATAAGTTTTATACATATATTATTAGCATTAATAAACAGTTTTAATTTAGTAAAAATATTAACTACCAATGTCATTTGTTACTTTAACAAGAAAAATATTATTCAATAACGAATAATTTTATAAAAACTAAATTAAAACTGAACAAACATTTAAGCAGTAAGTTACCGCCCTAAGCCAGTGCTAAAGAAAGACCATAGATTTTCAATAAATAAAAATTAAACTCCTCTCTCTAAAAGGAACCAAAAATAAATTTATTTTAAAAAATCATGAATGAATTGCAGTAACAATGATTACTTCTGAATTGCTTACTTTATTGGCATATAATTAAATCCTTTAATAATGACCTATCATAAATAACAAGCACATATTATATGCGATACGCATTTTTTTCTTGCTAACATATTTCCATTTTTGATTAAACAAACAATTTTTTTTAGACTGAAAAATATTCTTTGAAAAGTCCGATTCACTTTCTTCACAGTTGCAAAATAAACCTCAAATTATTCGGCATACCGGAAAATTTGAATTTCCCGGCATGCTGATCAACCTTGCTTTTTTCTGGCATGCCAGCTAATGCGGGGTAATATGGTACAATTAATAAATACAAACTTAACGTACTTTGGATTCAGCAGCAACGTGAGATTCCTCCTCTCGCAACCATGGAATGTCCTTTGTGAGTGCATTAATAGAACCAACAAGTTTATGAAGATATTTTTGAGCCTGTAGCAAAAGATGAAAAAATATGGAGTGGGGATTAGTGCTGCAAATAGATAATAGAACAGTAGAATAATATCAAAAATAATAAGACAGGTAAACAGGAACCAACTTTTAAAATAGTCTTAAAATAATTGGTTTTAATTCAAAAGGATATATATATTGGTAAAGCTTGTATATCATTTGAGAGAAATAACAAAGAAATAATTTGGACAAGTCATGACACCTAAGAGTGGTTACAAAACATCACCATATTTTAAGTGGTGGATTTACCATGTCTCAAATCAGGGGTGAATGCAGACTACTATTTGGGGGGGGGGGGGATCATGCTGAAGGAATGCAAATAAATATGAGGGCTCATTGGTACTTACTTTTACCTGAATTTTAATCACCTTCAT
This sequence comes from Uloborus diversus, assembly GCF_026930045.1. Classification (NCBI taxonomy): domain Eukaryota; kingdom Metazoa; phylum Arthropoda; class Arachnida; order Araneae; family Uloboridae; genus Uloborus; species Uloborus diversus. The sequence goes on along the minus strand of NC_072739.1, from coordinate 94,755,457 downwards.
TTATTTTTAACATTATGCATTTAAGAAAGTGAACATTTCAGCAGAGATAGCATAATTTAAACATAAAATATTACAATCCATCATTAAATTTTAATTTCTGGGTAACTTGGCATGCCCGCTAACACATCTTATAGAAGAAGAAACATAAAAAACATAATAAATTTAAATTTTAAAACTTCTACTTCCATTGTTTAAATAAAATGTAAATTAAACAATGAATTAAAGTTCAAATTACAACTGCCAAATACCAATAAATATTAAAATGAAATTAAAAAAAAAAATGAACACTGTATAGAACAACATATTACCTCAGCATCATTTTTATAAAATTCAGATATATACATGGCTCCAATAGCATGACCTAAGAACTGACTAGTGACATCTATGCATGACTCCCAAGTATCTTGGTATGGTAAATTCAAGTCTTCAACACCTAATTAAACAGAATTTGATATGCATGAAAAGCTAGGATAGTAAATGCAGCAAAATAAGAACAAATCACAACAACTTTAGATTAAGACAAAGTACAAAATGTTATGCTTGATGTTATGCAAAATGTTATGAATGTTATTTGGAGTGAGAGGGCAGATGCCCTCTTACTCCAAATAACAAAAAAGAGCAAAAACAAGATTTGACTCAATCATTTAACTTTTTATATTTTTCAAGGGACTATCTTGTACTGGCTAACTAAGAAGCACATATCCAGTTTCCCTTTACTTCTCTCTCATTCATGTTATTGAACCTTATTCCTTCTGATACACAGAAATGTTTCCAAAGCATGCTGGTCCTCTTCAATGTTATTTATTTTTTCCAGACATACCAGTTAAAGGAGAATAATACAATGCATTAAAATATGAAACATATGTTGAAAGGTTCTAAATGCAAAATAAACATGAAATATTGTACTTTTTTTAAAAAATTAAATCAATTGAAATTACTTCAGTTTAGCGGCTTTTTTTTGTTTCTCTTTAATAAAATGAACTAAAAGAAATTTTAGAACTTAGAGACAAATGAATAGCATAAACAGATGCAAAGCATGTTCAATACAGAAACCAACTAAATGTTCAAAATGAAAGAAATATTCTAATGGCATCAAGAAACTTACATTGCAAAATAAAAAAGTATCATTCATAACGTTTAAAAGTTAGGTATTGTGTGCATAACCAACACCCCCGTAATACTAAATGCCTATCGCTTTTGCCTCAAAAAGTAAACTTTACATTAACGCATGAAATTACTTCCAGTTCGGAAACAATGCTACCTTGGGGCAGTCCGACGATGGTGTTGCTATGGAGATGTATTCAAGAATTCCCCTCAAATATCCATAGATGGTAACAATTCTTAAAACAGAACTACCCAGGAGCCATCCAACGAAGGCGTTGTAGCGGCGATGGACCCAAACAATTCAAATCAAATGAAGGGCCACAGGGAAGAATGATCATAGTCCACCATGCTCAAATTTCCCTCATTACGTTTTTGAGCTTGAAATCTCGAATCGTTTTCATAGCCTCATTCTTCCCTGTTAAAACTCACTCACTATGGTGATTCTTGCCTGAATAATATTTCTCTTGAATACTGTCTGTAATAATCTACATGTTCCCATAGGTTAACCAGAGTTTTTTAGAAAAGTGGACTTTGATCGTTCTTCCCCGTAGCCCTTCAAATAGTTGATTGCTTAATATAAGTTTAAATTTAGAAATTTAAACTTAGAAATTAACCAATTTTAAATTTTCCGCTATTCATTTCTAACACTTTTAAAAGATGGCAGTGGCCTCCATACCAACATTGACTGGTTCTCATTACCTCTTTTGAGTTAATTTTTTCTCTATGCTTTTTAGCATAGAGAGCGATTTTAGCAAGAAAGCGATAGGCATTTAGTATTACAGGGGTGTTGGCAAAACAAACTTATATTTACCTTCAAGTGATTGTTTGAAATGGTTGGCGACAAGTCTAAATTTTGGAGATGAGTGAGAAACAAATGCATGCATGAAGCGCCACATACAGTAATTGTTCAGCACACTGAAAAAAGGGGAAGAATGCAGAGTAAGTCTAGCAACAAACAAGGGAGAAAAAATATTTCAACATTTATATCCATATTCTTGTACTCCCCACTTACACATTGTCAGTTGATGATATGATCTTGGAGATATCCCTGAAATACTTTTCGGACAAAACTGCAACTTCAGTGTCAGGCTTCACAAAGTCAGGAAAATATCGTTGCAAAAGATCAGTCCAAGATATCTACAAGAAGAATAAGAAGTTTAAAATGCTCTTTCAAAACAACTGAAAGATTGGCAGAGAAGAAAAGTTTTTAACACTTACACTAGTTGAAAGTCGATCAAGCTCCTTAACCTTCAATATTGCATACAAGTCCTTAGTATTTCTCAGTTCATCAGCAGTAGGGGTAATCTGTTCCAAACAAACAGAAATTAAAGTAAAAAATAAAACTTTTATTAACTATGAGTATACTGCCAAATGTTGGCTCAAATTTAAGGCCAATTTTAAATGCTCTAATAGATTGCTATTTTTCAGCTTAAAAATGCGACTGATAGAAGTACATCACATATGAGATAGTAAGAAGCAAAGGGATGTAAGTGCAAAAAATAAGAATTTGGAGATAACCAGTACAAATGGTAGGTGAAATCCTTCTCTGTCTTGGAGCAAGAGATAGTACTAGTAGCCCTGGTAGGTGCTGCTGTACAACATGGTTTAGAAAAAAAATTCAATATGAGCCTACCTAGGGCTATCTTTATACGCGTTTTACTCAAAACTTGAAAATGTCCACTTGCATCCTTTTGCGTCTCACTGCCTCATATATAATTCAAATATTAACAATTTCAAAATACCCAGGAATAAATTGGAAGCATGATGTTTGTGCTGAAAATCAGATTCTCAGTTAGCAATGCTTCAAAAGCAAAAATAATTTGCAGACATGTGATTACAGTAGAACCTTGTAGAACAGTACCTTGTACAGTAGAACCCAATCATCTGCTTTGCATTTCTGTACCTCAGAGCCAAAAGGATGTAAGTCACATTATGATAATTTTATAGGAGAGAGAAAAAACTTTTTTCTGGTGCATGCAAAGAATGGGACACACACTCTTTTAATCCTGATAAAAAGCTGAAAACCATTTTTTAAAAGAATTACGTTTACATGGCTCGATGCGGAATAAGCTTCTACATACAATGCACTAATAAACAGAAAATCTCAATTTTTGGAATGAAGTCCTTCTGGCTCTGAAGCTGTAGTGTACAAAGGGATTGGTAGGAGTGGATCTCGCCAGGGGAACAGCAGCCAGAGGGGTGGCATTTTGACTGATTATATATATATATATATATATATATATATATATATATATATATATATATTAAATTGATCATAATAAGAAAAAAAATTTTAAAAATCTCCCAAGAAAAGGAGTTAGAGGAGAAAATGAAACAATCCTTATTCCCAGAAAAAAGAAGGGAATTTTACCCGTTGCGTGAAATTTTATTCTGATTCATTGAGTTAGCTAAAGACTTTTATACACAATTTGTATACAGTAGAAGACCCTTATAACGCACACCTTGGGACCAAAGCTTTTGCGTTATACAGATCATTTCACAAATTTTGAAACCAATATTTAGAATTTATATATATATTAGCACTTCAGAATGAGTTCATCTGCAATGAGTATTGAAGCACTAATATTACAATTAGTCATTCACAAATAAATATGTTTCACAATTAAAAGAAAGTGCATTATCCTGCACTTCTGCTAGTTTCATGGTTTGCGTAACAGCTGCATTTTCAAGAGCAAATCTGGTATTTTTTGTTTACTATGAGTACTCATTTTCAATTTAAAAGCTTTGAATTAAGATGGAAAGATGAAAAACTGTCTCAAAAATTAATTTGCCTTATAATTTTTATGTTTGCAAAGCAAAACAGAGGGATTTCTTAAACTTCAAAACCTATTGTTTACTTCTGAAAAGTTGTGCGGTTTACAGAGAATTGCGTTATATAGGTTGGCGTTATAGCGGTCTTCTACTGTACTAGGGAGCAGTAGTGGAGAGCGTTCTATGCCGGATGATTCTATTCACTCATATTTGCTCCTTTCAGTATGTTTAAATGGTTGAAACCTTTCATTATCTTATATCTTTAAATGAGCAATTCTTGTGGGTATGTATATATTTCGTATCTCGAAAACGGCTCTAACGATTTGGATGAAATTTTGGATTTAATTGTAGTTTTGCATTCTAAGTTCATCTACATCAGTTGTTTTTCTGTAAAAATGCGATTTTTTACAAAAAACAGTTTTTTAATATAAAGTCTAATTGAGTTAAGCTTTGAAGTAAACTGTGAATTGACGCATCAGGCAGACCATTTGCAAACACAACAATGAAAATTTGCCAGGCTTTGCTGATATTGGCCACTTTGACTAATTTCAAACACACTTGGCTGAAAACAAATTCAAAAGCATTGTAATTCGATGCAAGACTTTTTTCTTTTTTAAGTGAAACTAGAGCTTGACTGTCCTATTTTATTTATTTATTTTCTTTTTACACTTCAAATAGTTTAACATGTTTTTTTAAATCACGCATCTAAATTTTATTTCGAAGAAACGCAAGTCTTGAGACTGTTTGTGTTTTGTTAAGACAATTGTTATCATTTGTTGGAATGGCTTGTGGATCATCAGTTTTGATGGATATCATGCTGTATGTAGCATTTTCTGGCGTAAAGTGACCAACTACACTAAAAGTACTTATTCAAAAAGAAAATCTAGATTGGGATAAAATCGTGAAACGCATCATAGTATGAAAGGAAGTATTCAGTTAAAAACCGATTTCACCATAGCAAAACTGGCTCCAAGGTCAAAATATTTTAATTACTGACAAGAAAATTGTATAGTGGATACAAATGTAACCGATAGTTTAAAGTTTGTTGATTTTATTACATTCAGAATCTTCTTTGTTTGGTACTTTAGTGTTATAAGAAGGTCGAGTGCTTAATATTTCGTTAACGTGAAGCTTTTCAAGTATATTTGGAAAAGTATTGAACCTTAAAAAAACACGAGTTGAAAAAATTATTGTTTTAAAGCCGAGCGAGGCTCGGTCGTCCAGGTATTTCAAGTTATACACAAGTATAATTACCTCGGCTATCCTCTTTTCATAATAAAATACATCATCAGCAAATCTAACAGCTTCATTCAAGGTGACACCCATTTCTTGCATAGTATTCTTGATAAAGGTTTTATATGCTTTAACAAACTGAAAGAAAAAATTCAAAATTAATGGGGGAAAGATAAAATTACATCCTTCTCCACAAAACTAAACTTATTTTATTTCTAAAACTTTGTGTACATCATTTCTTGATGCCAACTTAAGACACTTAAAAGATCTATAAATGCTGCTCTCCTCTGAGTACACTTGGTGCTCATGAGAACAAAGAGAGCGTAAATTTGCTTTTTATATGGCTTTAATTTCGAAATTTTTCTGAAGGAGAGTGCTTTATTCCTATGTTCCTCTGAAAATTCCACAAAAGTAACTAAACATTGATATCTTTTTCTTCAAAGCAATAAATTAGACATAAAGAATTTCTCTGTATTGACCTTACCTTAATTTTTTTAATTCACCCTACTTCTGTTGTTTTTCCAACATTCGAACTTGGTATAAAAACTAGATGAAACGTAGAGGCAGTGAGTGTTCGGAAAAATCGATGATCCGGCACTGTTCAAGAGGGGACCATTAGAACAAGCATACAAAGAAAGAATGTTGAAAAATTTCGAATGAACCCTCCCAAGATGATCGCCTAGATCCGCCACTGCAATAAGTAAACAAGACTCATAAAAGAAGTTCTACTTTCACTACTTATCTCAAAAAAAAAAAAAAAAATCCTTAGCCACATGGGAAATAATTTCAGAGTTAGTAAGAGAACTGACTGACTCTCAGAACTACATTATTTTAAAACTGCAAGCTAAATCAGACTTGAGTACTGTCGTAACTGGTGTCAAACCCTTTCAATATTTTTGACTTCCTTTGCCACACAATGTCTACAATTCCCAAACTGTGGTCCGCGGATGCCCAGGGTTCCGGGAGTTCAAGCCAGGGGTTCGCGTTGCTATCCAGCTGAAACGCTAAATATAATCGAGATTGAAGGACGAGTGACAATATTTTGATTCAAAAAGAAAGCACATTTACGAGGAATAAAAAAGTTCTTGCTTAAGTACATGCAAGATGGAGCAGCTCCCCCCCCCCCTCTTAACCCTCGGAAGTAAATACACTACACATTAATTAATTTTGTGTACATGACCAAGCTTATACTGTTACAAAACTATATTAAGTAAAATACAAATATTGAGGCACATTTTTACAGCTGGGATATTATATTTCAAATAAAACTTTTACTACAAAATTTTCCAACACTAAACTTAACAGTCAACATTCAAAATTTCAAGTAAAGCCTGAAATAGGTGAAATACTATAGTTTTCAGTCGATTTTAATAATTATGAAGTACTACTGTTTTATAAATTTGTTGTATAATACGCTTGTGTTCTTTCAGCAAAATAATTTGAAGTGAAAGTAAACATTTGACGCTTGAAATCTTCACAAAGTCACCAAATTTTGGGAAATCATCCTTTCACTCTGGTCAAATCATCAAGGCCTAAAATATTTAATGCACAGAACATATTGATATTATTAGCATACTTTATACAATATTGAACCCGCACCTGCTGGACTCTGCAGGGGCGGATTCAGGGGAGGGTCAAAGGGTCAGCTAAACCCCCTGTGACAAGAATTTTATTATGATCATTTTTGAAGTTCAATTTTTTAGATTCAAAAAATAAATAGTACATGGAATCAATGTTAACCTTTTTCTTTTTTTTAACTTGATTCTGCAAGGTATTTCTTTTCAGTGCATCATAATTCAAAGGAATGACTGGGTTCGTTTACTGGGCTGTTGTTATTTTGAGTTTTTGTTCATTTTCAAAAGAATAATCATCTCTAATAAGCTTAACGTTTTTTCAGAGTATTCTTCCATCTCAAACCACATGTGTGTGTGTGTGTGTGCGTGCTTTTTCCATCCTGACCAACCTGTCTGCCTAAAGAAATGTGACTTTTGATGGGAATTTGAAGGAATATGATCCATGGTGCAGGTTGCGCCATTGAAAGTTTTAGGAGGAGGGGGAGGTGGCAATTTGAAAGGGTTTTTGTCTCAGTTGGTATGGGGGTGCTCCATAGCATATAAGGGGTGCTCCATCACTTTTAGAGGGATGGGCACACCTGCTTACTGATACTTTTTTTACGTTGGAAGTCTGTTCATTGAAACTTGACCCCCCTTAAAAAAGTTTCTGGATCCGCCCCTGGGACTCTATTGATGTAGTTAGTATGTGATGAACTAATGAACAAGAGCAGTAAGTAAGGTTGTTCACTAACTTCAAAAGTTCATTTTTATTAGTAAACTTGTTGTAGAAGTTTGGTGATAACATTTTTAATCCTAATTGAATTTCAAATAGAAGTTTACTTCTATTAACTCAAAATAATAACGTAAAAAATGAAAACCAGACAAGAGCTCTGAAAAATATACAGAACAATGAATAAATAAATCTAAAGAAAAAAAAAGCATAAAAATATATTAGAAAAAATAGATTTAACAGTGTCAAATCAGTTTTTTTTGCGCACGCTTGGAGGGGGGGTTCGCAAAGCTTGTAATTTTTCCGGAGGGGGTCCACGGAGGACTGAAGTTTGGGAACCTCTGCTTTAATACATAAAACACTTGCAATTAAGAAACAAATCATTAAGTTATGGATCATATTGAGGATAGTATTTTTAAACTTAAACTATGTTTTAATGAAGTCCAAACATTTGTGAATATAACAATCCTAATGATTATATGTATACTTACTTTTCACTAAATAAGATTAAACTTTACAACATATAACATAATAAATGTACAATAGTAATTAAATAATAATGTAAAACAACTGAAAACTATAATAGTAGAATTTGAAATATTTTGCTTCAAATCTCATCTTTATTTTTTAACACAAAATACTCATAAAACAGCTAATCAAAACCCTAATTAGTATTTATGTGAAATAAAATCAATGAACATGCAGAAAAGTCTTAAGATAATAGTATTTTTGTTTTTAGAAAAAAAAGTGAGATGACAATATTATAAACATAAAAAATATATAACTGTTTAATATGTCACTTTTAAATGCATATTTTAACCAAACTCTGTGATGTCACACTTTTCGCTATTTTCTTTCTCCCCTTTGTCATATCAAGAACCCTTTCCCTTCAAAGAGTGACCCCATTTTCAATTGTACTTGGCCAAAAGAAAACTCTAACTTTAGATGCAACAAGAGAAAATCAAGAACCTTTCACAACAAAACAAGCTGGTTGGTTATATCCACATTTTTCAGGCAACTGGGAAGAGTGAAATGCCAGGGACAAGGAGTTTAAACTTCACAAAAAGAAATAAAACTTGTGTTTTCAAAATTGTAACTTAAAACATCATATAAAAAAGTTATTCTGCGCTTAGCAATAAAAGTTATTCTGCACTGCTGCAAAGTAATTCCTACTGTGCTGTCTCACATAATTTTGCAATGCTTTAGGGGGAGGTGGGGAACGTTCTGCTTTTTTACATATCATTTTTTATCTCCTAAAAAACTTAATGTGCAGTTTGATTTTCTACAATAAGTTTCATTAAACACTTCTCAACATCACAGATTTTTTTGGAAGTGTTGAATTGATAAACTTTTTTTAGGTTAATTTTTTAATGGGAACCTTGTAAAGTGGACCAACGTGCCCTATGGATGGAGTACGTTGATCCGCTGGTGGGGCACTTTGGACCGCACAACTCAAACAACATTTGTTGCAATTTTAGTGCTAAATTGCTAAATACTATCCAATGTTGTAACTGCCGTATTCTCGTTTGTGTATAGAGTGAAAAATATAAAGTTTAAAGATTAATATAACATATTAAATTTATTTTAAGTGATAAATCATCTTTAATTAAATACAGCAATAGGCATTCACCATTTACACAATTATTTTTTTAAAAATCAAAAGAAAAATCAATTATTGAATATTCATGAGACAATTAATGCAGATTAAAGTTAACTAAAGATGCGTTTAATGATATCTGGGAATATAAAAGTGCTAATAGCTTTGGAAGAAACACTTTTATTGGACTGGGTTTTGGAAGTATACGTTATATGTAACTTTTATGCAAAGTTACATCAAAATTTTTTGCTAGTGGCAAAAAGCTCTTTTTTTACTTCATTGCATTGCATGAAACAACTCCAAGAAAAGAATCCTGTTATACTATACTAATACCATATATTTATAAGAAAAAGTACAATAAAGTTGACAGCTTTATGTTAGAATATCTTTGTGTTCTAAAATCAAAATTAGATAATCTTAAGTAAAAGTATATTTTTGAATTCCTTTAATCAATTATTTGTTTTATTTTGCTTCTATGTAGAATGCTTGTTTAGCAAAAATATTTTGAAAAAATACAGGAACTTTATTATAGCATGTATTGTATATTTTATTCTTAGAAAACAATTGTCTGCAAAAATTTGGAAGTATATTTGAAAATATAAATAGTAAAAAAGTGCAGGTGTGAAATAAATCTTTTGGTATAATTAATTTAGTAAAATTTTTGTTAAATAATTATAAAATATATATTTGTTTCTTTCCCCCTCTAAGTTTTTATTATTGTTGTTTCAAAACATGTGTAAAATAAAATGAAATGAATGTATAATATACAAACACTTAGAATATTGTTATAATTATTGAGATTAAAGATAAAAAAAAAAGTTTTTAAATTATGTGAGATAAGTAGGTTGGTTTGGTCCAACGTGCTCCACAAAGAGTGGACCAACCTATCCCACCTTTTTGGTCTAAAGAAGTGATGTCATAATGTTTATCTTTTTGACAAAAAATTAAAAAATTGCCCCAATTATTGTGAACTAAAATAACTTACTTTTAGAAAGGAGTTCAGTCCCCCCCCCCCCCCCGCAATCTTGATGAAAACCATTAAAAAAAATAAATAAAGTTACAGTTTTCTGAAAATTACTCAGGACTACTGAATAACACTTTTTAGAATAAATTGGTTCAATATAACTGTACCATGTGATTTCTTTATAGGATTTGTAGGACCATAGGTGTTATTTAGGTCATAAAATAAAACAAAAAATATTCATTATATTAAAATAATTGAGACCGGAGCAACCTGCCCCGTGGTCTAACGTACCCCACCTCCCCCTACATCTTCTAGCTTCTACGTCATATGATGGTTAAATGATGATGTCAACATCAGATCCGGATCTGCGTACCCGCCAGACTCCGTATTGACGTCCTTAAAGGACCCAACGTCCCAAGAAATTGAAAAAAAAAAAAAGAAAAAACTAGTACAAAGACTTATTAATGTTACAAATACAGACTGCTGGCCTATGGCCCTACAGATTTTGTTTGCAGGGGGGCCCAAAATTTATAGCTTGGCCAACATTAAAGATGGGAATGTTCATTAAAAAAAAGCAGAAATTTTGAGAAAAAATCAGTTCTATCCATGGAGGGGTTTAAAACTGCTCAGAAAAAATTGAAAATTTTGAGATTTCTTGAAAAAAAAAAAACTCGGAAATTTATAATATTTACATTCCAATACCATAACATTTACACATTACATTCCACTTCAGAATAAGTTTTATCTATAGTGAGCATTAAAGCACTAATTATACAACTAGTCATTCACAAATAAATATGTTTCACATACTGTAAATACTAATTTTCATTTAAAAGCTGGGATGGAAAGATGAAAAACTGTTTCAAATTTTAATTTTCCTAACTATTTTTGTGTTTGCAAGGCAAAACAGAGGGATTTTTTAAACTTCAAAATCTATTGTTTACTTTTGAAAAACTGTGCGGTTTATAGAGAATTGCGTTGTACAGGTCGGTGTTACAAAAGTATTCTACTGTATTTTCATTTAATGTATGAAGATATTGTGCACTACACATGTATGTAAATGCATGTTACAAGGTTTTATAGGGAAAGAAAAATAATTTCTAGTTTAAAATTTCAAAATATAGGACCTATGTAATGTAAAACTATAAAATGCAAATCAATATTTAAAAATAATAATAATAATGCACATACATAAAATTCTGTGAAAAAATTTATTTAGTAATTCATAAAAATCACACCCTACTCAAAATTAACTGCCAAATGAATATTGAACTAACTTGGATAATTGTTGGTGGTTTGAACTTAAAAACCAACAGGTAGTTAAAAAAAAAAAAAAAAAAAAAAAAAAACTGAAAAGCTTTTTAAATAGCAAAAGTTTTATGCATATTTCTCAGACGGAAATCTAATACAGACTGCAGAAAAAATTAATTTATATAGTACTTCTCAAGCTTTGCAAGAAAATATGACTGTTAAATTACATTTTAATTAGTAAAACCTCAATTTTTTTCCGGGAGAAAATGGGATTTTTCCACAGCTTCTGGAGTGCCCAGGTATCAGAGAATTTTACATTACCAAATACTGAGAGAAATCATTTTAATTTAGGAACTTAAATTATAAATTGCTTAAAATAAAATACTGTTAAAAATACTTAGTTGCATTTATGGCATTTGTTAAATGTATTATTTAAATTAGGTAACTTTTGAACATTACATACTACTTGAAATATTTCAAAATTAAAAATGCAGGACATAAAATAAATAAATACAGTTAAATATATACAGTAGAATGTCAAAAATCCAAACTAATTGGGATCATAAGTAGTTCAGATTTCCAAAAGCAACCAAGAATATACCATTTAGGAAAAGGAAAATAGTATGCCATTTAATCAAATGAAGTGACCACGCAATATGAACGAGTGTGTACATAACAATAACATACATAAAGCTACATCTGTAATAACATTCTTTAACAAAAATTAACTTTCATTATTTACTGAGCATAAAGGAAAAATGAAAAATATGTACAGTGCTGTAAGTACCCTGTAAAGAACTATTATGCAATAATTAAACAATGAAAATAGAATGCACTTCAGAAAAATACACTGATCTCACACAGAGAAAATTGAACTAAACCCTGTAAGGAAAAAGACTTAATCTCTTTTCTTTTTTTAAATCACTGAATTTCAGCTGAGAGCTTTGTAATTTTTTTCCCTACCAGCCTAGTACTAAAATCACTTTTGCAGTAAAAGTTGAGCTTGATTACTTTCTGGCTCTGTTTCGAACCAAGACAATTTTTTGCTTGATTCTAATTTGCCATGTAGTGCAATCCGTATCATTTTGCATATAATATTTTACCTCTATTACATATGTACATCGAGTTAAATTTCTTTAACTATTGCATGTAACAATTTATTTAATAAAATGTATGCGTTCCTTAGCAAATGTTGAGCAGTATTAAATCTTCATAAGAGTGTGTTCCTGTTTTTGACATTCTACTGTATATAATATTTTAGACAAAAAGCAAAAACCCACTTTTCACACAACCCAGCAGATTTTTAATGGTTTGTCAGTTTAGAGACAAAATAAAAATTTTCAGGGCTTGGCTTAGTTTGCAAACCCTGTGTAATTAAAATTTGTTACTTATAAAGAGGAAAACCACATTTTTTTACTGTCTGAAATGCAATAATTTTACAGAAAACATATATTATTTGCACTAAATATTTTGTATAAGTCAAAAGAGAGGAATACCATGTCATCATGAGGCTTGAAATAAAAATCTTTACCAGGTAATCCAAGACCTCCAGGGACAATCTAGAAAGGAAAATACATAATAAGTACTAAACACAGATGATTAAATAACAAGACAGAAACATTTTTAAAAAGACAAACAAATTACAAAAGTGCTGCACTCCCAACCGGTGATGGGACACCCTCAAAAACAGATCATAAACCCACAAAAATTACCCGTCCTAAACATTTCAATGCTGCAGTCTGCACCATGAGTGAAATTAAGAATAACAAAATGAATAATGGAGAAAAATACAACAAAATAATGTAAAATATACCGTATTAACATGCATTATCCGGCATGCCAGAAAAAAGCGAGGTTGACCAGCATGCCAGGAAATTTTAATTTTCCGACATGCCGGATAATTGGAGGTTAATTTTGCAACAAAACAAAAGTAAATTTCCCAATTCAGTTCCAATCAGAAAGCAAACCACTGTAAGGAAAAAATAAGTGTATTCCAAAAGTAACCTTCTTTCAAGAAAAAATGCGTATTGCATATAATATGTGCTTGGTATTTATGGTAGGTCATTATTAATGGATTTAATTTCATGCCAATAAAGTAATAAAGTCAGAAGCAATCATTGATACTGCAATTTATTGATATTTTTTTTAAATAGATTATTTTAGGTTCTTTTAAAAGAGGCAAGTTATTTTTTTTTTATTGAATAGCCATGGTAAATTCTTTTGCACTGGTTTAGGGGCGGTAACTTACTGCTTTAATGCTTGCTTACTTAGTTTTAATTTAATTTTTATAAAATTAATTATAATTAAACAATATTTTTCTTGTTCAAATGACATTGCTAGTAAATATTTTTACGAAATTAAACTGTTTATTAAATACTAATAAGATATGTCTAGAACTTATATTTATTTTTAAGATGAACATATATTTTTTATAGTATTAATTTTTTTTCCTAACCTAAATTTTTCCGGCATGCCGAAAGGACTAGGCAAGTGTTATTGAAAATCTGGTGACCCCCGAATTTCGCGGCATGCCGGATAATGCGGGGTAATACGGTACATTGTCCATTAAAATCAAGTTTTATTCAATGTACATTAATCAGTTAGATACACTTAAGATAATTTTACAGCTACTTTTTTGATGAAATGCCATGGGTTGATAGAGGGTAGATGAATCTTCGGAGTCACTATGGATCGCTGAAGAACAGTCAAAATACAAAGCAAATTAAGGTGAAATAACTTTTATTTGAATGAGAAAAGAAGACAATAGTCTAAATAGCTTACAAGCAATAAAAGAAAGAAAAAAAAATGAGGTTCAAGAACACTGTCGAACTTTCCTTAAAGTGGTTCTTTCAAAGTTCTTGTTCTTTCAGTTTCAAGCCTTCTTTCAAACAGTCCTAAGAAAATTTGGAATTAGAAAACAGTTTTGAGGCTTCACCTTTTTTTACATTCCCAGGATCTTAATCAGTCAAATCCAGGGGCTGACAAGCCCACCGGGAACATGTTACATGTTCGTCTATTTTCTTTTTTTTGCCTTGAACCTGAGTGACTTTATTTTCTTCTTTTTCTCGAACCTGTGCACACTTTGGGATTCAAGGTTGACAACCTCTTGGGAGACCAGTCCACCCCTGGCCAAATCTGTTCAGACACTTGAATAATTACTTATGGAAATTTAAAAGTAGATAAATGCTTTGGAACAAGGTGATTTAAAAATAATTTTAAGTAATTTTAAATTAATGTCTTTTATTAATAGCTCCCCCCCCCCCCAACATCAAGCTCCCTCATCTCATTAAGTTCAAATTTTTATTTTTTAATTAACATTCCTGCTTCCCTACATTTTTTCCTTTTAAATGTACAAATTAATTAAAAATTAAAATTATTTTCTTATATTGTGTAGTTTATTTTGTGCTATATGGGAAGAAATTTTAATCTTTTTCAAATATTTTTTAATTCTTATGATGTCTTACTTATTCATACGTACACAACAAATTGAATAAAATTCAAACTCAATTCAAATTTTTCTCTTAGTCCAATGAACTTCCAAGGAAATCAATGTTACTTTTCAACTCAATTTGGAAAATATATAGCTTTCATCATCATCTACATCAACCTTTCTTAATTTGTTTAATAAATAGAACCCTTTTGAATGCAGACTTTTGTGGAACTAGTTTTTTCTTCAATAGAAATGTGTGGTTTTTATTCTACACAAAAACATTTTTTTTTTTCGGTTAAAAAATATTTTTTACTCTAAAAAAAGTAATTAAAAATTGACACAAATTTCTCAAAACATCTACTTTTATCAAACAAAATTTTAAAGTTTGAATTTTAATGATATGAGTGGTAGGGGTAGGGGGGGAGGTGGGGCACGTTGGTCTGCTTTTTTACTTATCATTTTTTATCTCCATCAAAAAATCTAATGAGCAGTTTGATTTTCTGCAATAAGTTTCATTAAACATTTCTCAATCCCCACAGATTTTCTTTTTTTTTTTTGGAAATGTTGAGTTGATAACTTTTTTTACATTAATTTTTAACGGAAGCTTGTAAAGTGGATCAATGTGCCCCACAGGTGTCCCGCATTGGTCCGCCTGGTGAAGCAGGTTGGACTGCATAACTTAAACATTTGTTATAATGGGGTTGTTTCCTTCAGTCAAAAGTAGTACTTTTTGTCACTGAAATTGACAGAATAAGCAAAAAAAATAACATGGACCCAGAAAATATTTTCATTTTCCCAACAGTTATTTTTTAATTAATCTTTTAAAATGTCTGATTTTTGAAACAAGGCATGGTTGATGACTTCACAAATGATGCACTTTACCATATCTTTCTACCGCGATTCCACTTTATGATAATCAAGAAGCAAATTAAAATTGCACTCTACACTTGCTATCAACCATATCATTGCCAATACACGTGAGTAAAGATGCAAATTAAACATTTTGCTCTGTGAATGGCAACACAGAATGGCATTTCATCATTTGTGATGTCATCGGACAGAAGCATAAGCATTGAAAGCGCGCCGATTTAAGTAAGTTTTTAAAAATATTAAACTTAAACAAATTATTTAAAAAATGGTCAGATCCTATGTTTTTAAGCATGCTCTTTCGGAAAAAAATACTTCTAAAATTTTGGAAACGACCCCATTTTAGTGACTACCAAACGTTGTAACTACCTTATTCTCTTTTGTGTGTAGAGTGAAAAAGATAAAGTTTAAAGATCAATATAACATATTAAATTGATTTTAGTTGATAGATCATCTTTAATTAAAAACATCAATAAGCATTCACCATTAGTACACAATATTTTTTTTTTAATCAAAAGAAAAATCAATTATTGAATATTCATGAGACAATTAATGCAGATTAAATTGAACTAAAGATATATGTTAAATGATATCTGGGAATATAAAAGAGCTACTTCCACAGCTTTGGAAGTAGCACTTTTATTGGACTGGGTTTTGGAAAGATAAGTCATATGTTACTTTTATGCAAAGTTACATCAATATGCTAGGAGGGGGGAGAGCTCTTTTTTTCTTCATTGCATTGCATAAAACTACAAAGAAAAAGAATCCTGTTATTCTAGTACCATATATTTCAAAGAAAAAGTACAATAAAATTGAGAGCTTTAAGTTAGCAGCACATCTTTGTGTTCTAAAATCAAATATAAAAAATGAAATTAGATAATCTAGTAAAAGTATACTTTTATATTCCTTTAATCAGTTATATTTATTTTATTTTGTTTCTATGTAGAATGCTTGTTTAGCAAAAAAAAAAAAAAAATTTAATACAGGAACTTAATTATATATAGCATGTATTACATATTTTACTCTTAGAAAAAAATTGTCTGCAAAAATTTAGAAGTAATTTGGAAATATAAATAGCAAAAAGTGTAGATATTAAATAAATCTTTTGATAAAACTAATTTAGTATAATTTTTGTTAAACAATTATAAAATATATCTTTCCTTTTTTTTTGCCCTAAGTTTTTATTATTATTTTTTCGAAACGTGTGTAACATGAAATGAAATTAATGTATATGTACAAACACTTAGAATATTGTAATAATTATCGAGATTTAAGAGGAAAAAAATGTTTTTAAATTATGTGGGATATGTTGATCCGGTCCAACGTGCCCCACAAAGAGAGTACACCACCCCACGTTCTTGAGTCTGAAAGAGTGAATGTCATAATTTTTTTACACAAAAATTTTTTTAAAAATTTCTGCAATCTTGATAAAAACCATTAACAAAAATAATAAAGTTACAGTTTTCTGAAAATTACTCAGGACAACTGATGTAACACTTTCTGGAATAAAAATTTTTCAATATAACTGTACTTTGTGATTTCATTATAGGATTTGTAGGACCATAGGTGCTACTTGTTGGTCATAAAATAAATTTAAAAATATTCATAGCATTAAAATAATTGAGACCAGTCCAACGTACCCCATTTCCCCCTCTACTTTTACAATGACTGATACATCCTTTACGGATGAAAGTTGGATTATCAGGTCAGGTTCAGTTAAGTCTGGTGATGCTTAGTTTTTGTCGATAGAAGTTGAGAATATAAATTTAGTTGAAAATAGTAAGAGTGTCAATGAGGCACGGGTGTATTTAAGCGGGAAGCTGAAGGGGCCTGTTTAAAACTGTTCATTGCAAATAAGGATTTAATGTTTTAAAATTTAAATTTCAAAATTTCTCATAATATTTGGCTAGTCCCCTTCTCCCGAATAAAAGTCTAAAAAAGCATTTGCAGCATGGAATTTTGTGACAATTAAGAAAAGTCATGTTTCAAAATGCACCAGAAATTTACTGTATCGCATCATTTTAAATGTCTGTAGCAAGGAAGAATTAAGTACCATTTCAATAAAAGAGTCAGATTAAAGCCGACATAATTAAAAGCCAAAGATTGACCCTATAAATGGCTTTTGATCCACCATTGATAATTTGTCAGCCCTACATTCGGAAAATATACGAATTTTACACTTCACTCAAACTCTGATCTACATCACGGATTAAGCTTAAAGCCTGCTCTGGCTCCACTGATCAATCCACTGGAACGGAGCGTTGGTTTGTCTTGATCTTGGCAGTCTTTAGGTCTGTAGTTAATCAGCTCTTTTGGTAGTCGATCATCCTATCCATCCATTTGTTCCATATGTCTCATCCATTTATCTTGATTATTATTTTATGGTTAATGTCCACAGTAGCGGATCTTAGAGGGGGGGGGGGGGCTCCCAAAGGGTTAAATTAATTTAGCTATTTAATTTTTTATTATTTTAATTGACTTCTCTAAGACAAAGAATTTTTTTACAGTTGTTAAAAAAAGCATATTTTATTAAAAGCATTTTTGATTACTAAAGAAGTAAAATGCTGAAGTCGCAGGCCAGAGTGACAGAATACATTTAACTCACTAGTTTTGAATTTAAGGGAACGTAATATCAAGATAAGTTTGTAAATTCTTATTTGATAGGATCAATAACTAACATTAAAAAAAGTGTAGAACCTAGAAGCGTAATTCCTATCCAGGAAGCTATTTGCGAAAAAGCTTTTTCAGGTTATAAAAATGTAAATGAAAGAAATCAGGGTAGTTTCTTGGCAAAACCATAATATTAATGTAATATCAAAATATTAGCTCGACTTTATCATGGCTTTAATAACAAATCAGCAACACCATTGAAATTTCTCAAGAAATAGTTTTTGGATTTTTCAATAAAACTTACATACAAAGCTAAGATTTTCTTAATTACAGTAATATTTTATAGTTTAAAATACAAATTAATTTATAAAAACTCAAATGTAATGAAGTATGAGTAGGTTTATTTCATAACCTTGCCCTTGTGTTATAATTATTATGACAATGAACATCAATAAAAACCGCTCACTATATAGCATTTCGGTAAAAGTATTTAGGGTTTTTAGTATTTAATTAGCTTGAAATGATAAAGATAATTTACGTCTACATTCAAAGTAGATTCATTGGCCTTAAGGACTCCCCAAAAAAAAAAATGTTTTAAAATAAAGTCATGAATGAGGGGGGCACTTTTTAATTTCCAGGAGCTGTCAATGTCCAACTTTGAAGTATATTCAAGTTGCACTCGACATTGCTTAACATGATGAAAGCGGGCTGTAAAATGTTTTTCAGGTATCCATTAACAAAACAATTAAAGACTTTAGTGGGATATTTGTTATGGGTGAAGGGGCTCTGATAAATCAGAGCAAAACTAGACCAGAACCTAACTCAGATTGCAGCCAGCAATGATAAGATTTCTCATAACTTTTCAAAATGAGCCTAACACTTTAAACATCATATAAAGTCGTTACACTGCAATATCACATAGAAAGTGATTTTTTAAGCTTGAATGCTTTCAAAGAGGCTACAATTAGTTTTTCTAGAAAAATATGCAAAAGCATTGTACATGATGAAGTAAAATAGTCTCTAAAAAATTAGCCGCCAGCTTGTTGGCACTCCACTTTAATGAGATGACATCTGCTTCTAGCTCAATTAATCACTATTCTAGATTGATGAGACCATAACAAGTATGAAACTGGAGTCTCTAGATGCGATGTACCAACAGCCCCGTAATCACATCTGCTTTAGCCCTTGCTTAAGGAACCTGATCAACTAACAATTTGTTTAAGCAAATCTATAACAAAAATTATTCAGCCTAGTTAAATTTGCCCAAAAAGCAGCCAACGTAATTTAATTGATAATGGTTTTGTTGAAAGCCAACTGAATGACTTTTTGAGTTTACTAAATATGTTTTTTATATGAAAAACAAACGTTGAAAAAAGATTTGTGTTATTACTCTAATTAAATGAAATGCATGAAATTTTGCACAGGTGTTTTAAAACTTAGCTACCAGTAATGTTTATCACAAAAGAAACAAATTTTTTAATCAGGAAAAAGTGATTTAAATGACTGAAAATAGAAAAAAAAATATGAAAACTAGAAGGAAACTACAACATCAATTCAGAAAAAACATGATGCATTTCACATAAGTCATACTTTACGATTAAGAGTTTGATTCAGTGAATAACAAATTAGATTGAACAGCAGCTTAACATGAAAAACAATAGCTTTCAGTGTCACAATTTTTACATAACATATTGAAAGTTTAAATTTCTAGCAAGTAAACGAGAGGTGGATCAACAGGTTTTTATGTAAAAAAGTCAAAGCCGGCATTACAAAAAATTCTTAAAATAACAGCAAGCTTAACTTTTGTAATTTCAAAGATTTAGTGACTTACTTTAATAATATTTCTCAGTGGATCCCTGTCATCAGGTTCAACCAATATCTGAAAGAATGCCGAAACGCCAAAACTGACATGCAATTTCATCAGCACAGAATTTCGATCCCATAACCCAGCAGGTGGTTCCTTTACAATAGCCCATCCTCCAATTTCCTGGATCGCTTGTCTAATTTTTTCAGGCACCCAATATTCGATATCCTTCAAAGCCAAACAAGATTGGTAAAACGTTTTCACTTTCCACTGATGCCTCGTCGTATTCGAGTCATGCGGGACAAGGTCGATCAGGTGTCGAACTCGACTGTATATCTCCCCTTTCAACTGATCTCTCACTGAATATGATCCTTTATTTTTAGGTAATGGATTTCTCGATGTCCAGCCGTCACAGCTGAAAGAATAGAAATTATTGCAAGGGTCCAAAGAAATATCTGAACGCGCGACCACCGACGAAGCCGCTCTTAAGCACTCCGCGGTTCGACATTCATTGCTTTCAGCGCACTTATAAGTGCCTAATTGAACAGCTAATGCAATCACAATGATGAATAAAATGAATAAAAGTACACACAATAATACTATGATGAGATGATATCTGTTGGAAGCGAATTTTTTAGCTCGTCCCCGAAGTTCGTCCAAGCGAGAGTTGTTCTTAGTAGGGGCCACTTCCAAGTCTTTGTCGTGATCATTATTTTCCATCCATTTGTCATTTTCTTTAGGTTCTGTTTTTTCTTCGTCACCACCTTTGTTGTTATGCATACTGCTTCGATTTCAAAGTAATCCAATGAAGGAAATAAATTAAATGCACACTCAAAGAGATACGCGAATTCGATACAGTTGAATCACCACAGAACAAATATAATTTCAAGTGTAGATAATCACACGGCTACCAAGTGGTAGATAAAACGCATTGGTTGTTAGAAAATCCATTGTCACCGTCGGGAAGCGCACAGGAAATGTAAATCACTACACACGCTGGGAAATTTAAAAATTACTTCCGAAAAATATGATGAATTAATGCAACAGCCAACATCCGTTGAAGTCGTAGCGAAATTAATAACAGCTCCAGGCGCAACAGGTTGGTTCCGCATCACTTTTACCGCAGGAATGAAAACTTTGGCGTACCTTCAAGTTGACGAATGCGAGCGAGAAACAGCCGCCGCGTGGATGAAGGTTGCAAGGAAGAGAGGTTACTATATTCTGTGGTTTATCACCGATTGAGTAGAAAAATATTTTTCTGATTTTATTCAAACCAAGATTTCATCAGACGTTGTTGGTGGTACTTTTCACACCACGTGACGTTCGCTCGTTCGTCCGTGGCGCCCCGATGGGAGATCAACAGAAGCGTGCACAGGGGGAGGGGGGCACCTGTTGGCCTGGACTCGAGATTTTTTTTTAAAAAAAGGGTGAAATATTTGTAGGAACGTACAGGTAAACGATATGGAGAGGGGGGGGGCGTGAAAGTCATTTGTGACGAGCCCCAAAATTTCTGTCCCTGGAGATCACGGGAGGCCACTGTGACCTCCCAAAATTTCCTTTTTCGGCAACATTGTGCCAGGGCCGCAGAGAGCCAAGGCGGGTGGTGTCTAGTCAGTTATGTAGCCGGGCCCTCCCCCTGAGAGCAAGGGCGCATCCCCCCTAAATATCGCGATGATCCCCCCCCCCCAAAAAAAACATAAGACCCCCATAAAAATGAGAAACATATCCTTCAAAACACCCCCCTTAAAAATTTTAATGGCTGACCCTCCCCCCAGGAGTGCTCAACCCAAGGTGGGCGGGCACCCCTGCTCCCTTCAAAAAAAGAAGGAAAAAAAAAAGAAAACTGGGCAAAGGAGAAAAAAAGGGGGAAAGAAGAAAATGGGGGGAGGAATCAAAACTGCTTAATAGAAAACAATAACTCTATTTTAAGTGCCCCAACAGTGAATACCAAAAAAGTAAATTTTATTTAATCTTTACGCTTTCTCTTATTCGGAGTTTTTCCCCCGTCTTTTCTTTCTTCCTTTTTTTTTCCCTTTCTTTCTTCTTATTTTTTTCGTCACTGCAGCCGGACCCCCAAAGGCCCGGGCCCCTAGTTTCCGACTAGGCTGACATGGCCTTTCGTCGGGCCTGCATTTTGCTGATGATTCGGCAAAAATTTGGAGACACTTTCTTTTTTTTTTTTTTTTTTTTTTTTTTAAATTTTGTTATTGAACTTTTAGTTTAAATTTTTTTTAAATGATGCCTGATGTTCCATCTCATTAGATGTTATGTAGTATGATATTTGAGTATGGTTGCATTTTATCACTCGGTAAAATTAAAAAAGTGCCGGCGGAGGATGTTTTCGCCTCATAAAACTGAATTCAAAAAACTTAAAACGTTTTCTGGAGTTCTTTAGTTGGAGTAGGCGTATGTTTTTAATTCTACATTGCTGATTACTTTTCCATTAAAACATGAAAAACTATTTTACTTTTCTTTTTAAAATTTTTATAAAGAAAACTAGTGGTACCCGCACGGCTTTGCCCGTAGTAGAAAATTAAAAGGTCTTTTGGTTCGCCTGTATATTTACAAAAGATGTATGGTGAATTTCTCGCCAATTAGCTTGCCCATGTTGCGGTTCCACGTTATAATAACTTGGTAATTTACTCGTCCATCTTATGACAATTTTGCTCGGTTAAATGTTCTTAAAATTGGAATAGAAAAAGAACAAACTCGAATTTTTGAAAAATTGTTTCGAGGTGCTCACCCCCATAATACAGACTAACTTTGTGCCGAGTTTCATGAAAATCGGCCTAAAGGTCTAGGCGCTATGGGCGTCACAGAGATCCAGACATCCTCCAGACAGAGAGACTTTCAGCTTGATTATAGTAAAAAACGATAAAGATAAAAAAAAAAATTTAAAAAAAAAAATAGAGCCGACTTCAAAATTGCTCTAAAAAGTGAAAAATAATTTTATTCTTTAAACATCATCGATAATGCTTTTAAACATAATTTTTGAAGTTGGCGCAAAAACGATAGATAAAATCATTCACAGACATAACTCAACCACAACTACAAATTTAGCCAGGCCCAGTTTGTTCACTATCACATACATTATGCATTGCTGACAACATATTTGAATAACGATATAAATGCTTCGTTCGTAACTTTGGCTGCTTTTCTGAAAAAAATTATGAACAAAGCATGGTTACAATGGATTTTACGTTTTGTTTTTGCGCCAACTTCAAAAATTATGTTTAAAAGCATTATCGATGATGTTTAAAGAATAAAATTATTTTTCACTTTTTAGAGCAATTTTGAAGTCGGTTCTTTTTTTTCTTTCAAAATTTTTTTATTTCATTCTTTTTAGTGTAAATGTAGGTATTTCAGAAATAGTAAGAAGTTACCATCACGAAACTTCACCTTATTTTTTTCATAAAAATGCTCCATACTAAAAAAAATATATAATTTGAATTTTGACATCTTGAATTTAAATTATGTTTTTCGCAATCACGAGTGTGTGTATGTAGGCGTGTGTGTTTGTGTGTGGGGGTATGTGTGTTTGCGTGTAGGGGTATGTGTATGTGTGTGTAGGCGTGTGTGTTTGTGTCTGTGTGCAGGCATGAATGTGTGTGTGTTTGTGTGTGTGTGTTTGTGTGTGTGTGTTTGTGTGTGTGTGTTTGTGTGTGTGTGTGTTTGTGTGTGTGTGTTTGTGTGTGTGTGTTTGTGTGTGTGTGTTTGTGTGTGTGTGTGTGTGCGTGCGTGGTGTGTGTGTAGTTGCGTATGTATGCGCGTGTGTGTAGGACAGGGATGCAACCTGGAGACGGCTTTCGCTATAGGAGCAGCATCGTGAGGACCGTGATGCTGCAGAGGGTGGCGGTGGGAAAATAAAATCAAAGGACATCAAAACAGTCAAATGAGAACAAAAAGCAATCGTGATTGCTCAAAAAACTATAAACAAGCGTTAAACTTTAAGCGATTGGCACTAAAAACTTATCTTTCTTCCTCTCTGGAATTCATGTGTAGTTAATTTAATTATGACTATTTAAGTATTACGTTTTTCCTAACTGATTTTCATTTCACAGCATCTAAGTTGTTTATTATGCAATCCTGTATCTTCATACTTAGCCCCGACCATCTGTTATTGGCATAGACGATAACGATAAAAATACTACTGTGTGTAGTTGAGGTGAACCTAATGGTAGCATTGTGAAGGCTAAGCAGATCCTAATCACTGCCTCACCTCGCTTCCAGGTTAGGTTTACCCCACCGTGGAGCAATAACACTGAAGAAGGGAAGATTTCGATAATTCACATAGGGTTACTATAAATCAGCAGGGTTACCAAAATAAAATTATTTACGCCAAAAATGAGAGGGCAGCGCCAGATTCCCGATTATCGAAATATCCCCCTGAAGAAACTTGATGCTTGCTTCAGAGAAGCCTTCATTCAAAATTATCATTACAATTACTATTAATGTTACTGTCGTATAGCACCAAACTTTCATAACAATGGGTTTTAAATTTAATCATTTAATAGGGAAATTGCATGAAATTTATTGTTTTTTGCCCATAACTTTTTTTCTAAAGAACAAATATGGTCAAACAAAGTAATGGGACCTAAGTTGAGCCATCCCCTATCCATTAAAAAAATAATCATCAAAATAGGTTCACTAGGTGAGACGCTGGGAGTGGACAAAAAAAAAAAAAAAAAAAAACATACATACGGTATGAACTGATAACCGCCTCCTTTTTGAAGTCGGTTAATAAAGATGACGTTTATTTTTTCAATTGAAATATACAATCCAGAAACTTAACAAGAAGTTCCTTCCAAAACTAAACAAGCCTACTTTCCCGTACACCAGTATCGACATTCTCTAGTATCTGATCAATATTCTCAAAATTAGCTAAAATCGCAAATTATTTTTACCTATTTTAAGCCGTTTTCTAGACATTAAATATATCTCGCTCATCTAAAAAAATTAGATGCGTAAAAAAAACGATCAAATAAAGTAGCAGCACCTTTAAACTAAGAAGCTTAATACATACTTTGAAATACACCGCCAGCTCAGTCATTAAAGCCGAGGACTGCAGTTTCCTGCTGAAAAGCTTAATACATTTTTTCCATTAAAAAAAATCTTGAGCCCCTTTCAAAAAGAAAAAAAAAATAATAAGCTCAATCAAATAAATACATCATGTCAAAAAAAAAAAAAGTTTGTTTTTCCCTGTTGCCAAAAAATAATTTTAAAAATGAATTTATGTAATTTCAAAAACATATAAAAACAATAAAATGTCAACTCAAAGAAATAATTTTCATAGATTCCGAACTTTAAGGTGGATTGACTTCAAACAACTTTTGTCGGAAAAAGCTCTTGACAAACAACTCTCGACTCCGCTTCGAGAGTTTTGGGGCATCTGACTCCGACTCCAACTCCTACTCCCGAAAATTAATCGGACTCCGATTCCACGACTTCGTAGCTTTAGCGGCAAAAATTTATGCACGGAGGAAAAATGACTGACTCCGACTCTTGGAAATTCGACTTCGACTCCGACTCCTTTATCTCGAAATAAGTCCGACTCCACAAACATTGGCGGAGTTGCGAACTTTGGAGGAAAATGACCGATTGTTCGAATCGGACTATTTATTCAAACGTTATGGGGGGGGGGGGGACAGACAGACAGACAGACATTTTTTCCCCATCTCAATACCCTACTTTCCAATATTTATTTAATTATTTTTACTTATTTTTTACTTTTTTTTTTCGCGATATTTTCAAGATGCATTAAGCCTTCTTTCATGCTTTTTTCCTCTTTCTCTGGCTTTTAGGCTTTTACTAGGAAAGTAGGCTAAAAAGCTATGAATTAACTTTGAACACTGATTTAAGAAACAAAACGATAATAATTAACAATTTAAGCAATCAAGGTTCAAAAGGATGTTATTCAGTCGGAATATCACTCCCAAATGTTCTAGAAATAAATTTGTGCAAACATTTGAAATTAGCACAATTTTTTAGAATACACGAATTGATAAGAATGAAAATTAATTTTTTTGAGCAATCACGATTGCTCATTTGACTGTTTTGAATTCCTATCATTTTATTTTCCCGCCAGAGCCCTCTGCCTGCACCACCGTCACGTCGACCGGCCTCACGATGCTGCTCCTCTTGCGAAAACCGTCTCTAGGTTGCGTCCATATCCTACACACACACATACGCCTACGCACACATACACACACTCATGCCTGCGCACAGACACAAACACACAAACACACACTCATGCCTGCACACAGACACAAACACACACTCATGCCTGCACACAGACACAAACACACACTCATGCCTGCACACAGACACAAACACACACTCATGCCTGCACACAGACACAAACACATATGCCTACATACACACAAACACACACGAACGCCTACACACACAGCACTGCATACACAACACGTACACACATGCATACATACACAACACGCACAGACACAAACACACACACACACACATACACACACTCATGCCTGCACACAGACACAAACACATGCCTACATACACACACATACACACACACGAACGCCTACACACACACGCGAGTACAAACACAGCACTGCATATACAACACGTACACACATGCATACATACACAACACGCACACACATGCATACATACACACACGCACCCACACACACGCGCCTACACAAACACACATGCGCATTCATACACACACACACACGCTCGTGATTGCGAAAAACATAATTTAAATTCAAGATGTCAAAGTTCAAATTAATTTTTTTTGCATTTATATAGATTCCAAAAAAAATAATCTGACAAGGTACTATTTAAATGACTTGAAACGTTAAAGATGATTTCCGTCCACATTCAAAGTATATTAGTGCATAATATTCATGTACTTAGAAGTAGATTCATTGACCTAAAAAAATCCTTAAAAAAAAGAATTAAAAAACACGCACATTTTAAAATAAAGTCATTTAAACTTTGTTATAAAAAATCGAAGGCCGGGGGAGGGGGGGTATTCAATTTCCTATGCCCCCTTTCTAAAGATTTTTCTGTATCCGCCCCTGATGAATGGATAATACCTCTCGTGATGATTTGTCTTTGGATAATATGTCCAATTGCTCAGAACTTTTCCAACAATTAATAAACCTTTGAAAAATAATAATCAAACCAACAATAGTCTAGCAGTAACAATGCATCAAATGTTACACGTATTTACCATCTTCAGCAATAGTTATCAATTTAAAAGGCCATTTTGATAAATTATTGTTTCAAGATGCAAGCATGATATTTATAAGGCAGGTAATTTAAAATAAACCGATAATAGCAAAAGTGTCACACATGTTACCTGCAATATTATAAAAAAGATTTTATTAAGTGTCCTGCTGTGTATTTCAACTTATATTATCCATATGAATAAAAGTAAGTTTTGAGGAAAGATTAAGATCAATAAAACTCTATGGATGAAACAACCAAGAAAGAGGCACCTAAATCTCCAGTGGATATTGTAGTTACAGATACTGATGCAGAAAACGTCAATGCTGATGTTCCCACAAAACAAGCTATTGAAGATGACACAGTGAGTGCAAACGCAGAAGCCCATACAGTAGAAAGTAATCCTGAAGAAGCTTCGCGAGCTGTTCAAGACACAGCTTCTGCTAAAGATGAAGAAAATTCCAAAGGACGACGTTTGGAAAGAAAAGAGTCAGTTGCTGTGCAAAAGATGGATAATGTTCATAATTGGTTAACCGAAATGGACGACAAAGAAATAAAACTTGAAGACATATTTATATCTAAAATACAATACATAGCACTTTGTAATAGTTTTCAGAAGTATCTCAATGAGTTAAAAGCAGACGAGTCCATGGCACGGACAAGCTTCGAATTTTCGAAGTTGTTCGATAAATTTCGTGCTTGTTTCGCGTGGTCACAGAAGAACATCAACAAAGTCACCGAGTTGAAAGTGGCGAAAAGTGTTGCAGAAGAAGAGAAGAGAAAAATGGCAAACGCGCTGAAGGATGAGAAGAAAAAAGCGACACATTTTGGAGATTTGATAAATGTTTTGAAGGATAAGATGGTGGCTGTGACGGAAGAGAGACAGTCGTTGAGGAGTTTGGTCAATGAATTAAAGGACCGCATGGAAAAAATATCAGAAGAGCAAATAAATGTGCAAGTAAGTGCATCACACCTCGGATGTTTCGAATTTGATTAAAATTTGGGGTAAAAGCACATCGAAATTCCTTTTAATTATATAGGTACATTGTCTTACGAAGGCAATTTGCGAAATTGAGATCCAACTTATTTAGGCATTGAAGCAGGAAGGTCAAGTTGTTAGCATTGGTAGGTCTAGCCCCGGTAGCAGAAACAGCGTGTCGCTGCGACGTGCATCGCAAATACTTCAGAAAGTCGCCAGACTATTTCTTATTCGGAGGAGAAAAAACTTAAAATTTTCAAAGAAAAAAAATCTCAAATTTCAGCTAATGATGATTTGTATAGTATTGTTTAGGATGAAAAGCATTTCTAGGATTTTTAAGCATTTCTTGGTGCTGATTTTTGTTTTACTATTACGTAATAATCTAATGTCGGTTTATCTTGCAGACTATTTTTTATTTTTGATCCGCGTGGCATACTGCTGGAATACGTTGTGGTTGAGTTAGACATTACTGAGGGCATCTCATAGGGGTTTAATTTCTAAAATATTTTGAAGAAGTGCCCCATCAAGACCGTTTTTCCCGATTTCCTACATTATCGAAGAAACGTTATATCGTTCGTAATGTGTCGTAAAGGAATGGTCTGAGACAATTTGGGCAGTGTTTAACAGTGTCTAAAATAATAGTGTATGTTTATCAAAAAGTCAAATAGGTACACAGTACTCTTTTTTCAGAAAGCGAAATTTTAACTTACGCGACACGGCTTGGATCGTATCCCTTGCTAAATCAAGACTCCACTGTAATTGTAAAGGACAGAGGAGTGTCTTTGTCACATCTCAGGAACTAATTAAAAAATTTCAGAGAGGCAAATTTAAACGAAAGGTTTTTTACTGGCTCAAAAGCTGTAAGTCTTTTATGACATACAGTTGGAAATTAAACTGTCGGAAGCAAACGAAAAAAAAAAGAAAAAACATCCAGCGCACAACTAGTATCCAGCCCATTAATTTGAATTTTGGCATGTAGAATTTAAATTATGTTTTTGACAGTCACGAATTGTGGTAGGACCCTACTCGTTGAGTTTCTTGTTTCCACAAATGGCTCCTATCGCAATCGTATAATTACGAAAACCATAATTGGAAGTCAAGACGTCAAAATTCAAATTAATGCCAGGGGCTGGATGCTAGATGTTGTGTGCTGGATGCTGTTTTTGTCTGAAATGAATTGTGTAAAGTCGAGATGGTTAGGATTTAATTTAGTCGATTCCGGAGGACATGGACGCCACCGCCCAGGAGGATCACCCGCTCGAGGAGGCTGGTGAACAGTGCGGCTCACGGAAGACCAGGACTCAAAAGTGACCTATTCGTGACTGTTCAAAAAAAAAAAAAAAAAGCCTGATAGGCATTCAAAGCATTGTGCATTTCTTACAAAAGAAGTGGGTCTCCTACAAAAATGGCAGGCGTGGATGGACCGTTTTGGTTTTGATACGTGAATCGAGCACGTTTTGTTTATTGAAAATCCCATAGTTTTATTTCATGGAGGAAAATAATTCAAGTTTGTTGTGCATACCATAGTGTGTGTTACCATACTAAAAAAAAAAATAAAAAATAAGAAGAAGAATGCCATTTTTTCTGAAAGCAATTTTAAGCCTAATTCTAGTTTCATTTTGCAAATTGCAGTCATCTCCTCAGACGAAAGGAACATCATCTCTGAAAAACACAGACGACGAAAAAGATGAAAAGATAATTACATTGGAAGAAGCTTTAGAAGATATGAGAAAGGAAATTACCTTCCTCCAAGACAGGGAATCGTCTATCCAGGCTAAGCTCAACAAAGAGCAGAAGGTAAATGCTTCGCTTCAAGGTCAACTTAAATCGACTAAAAAGGAGCTGCTTAAGCAAACAACTGCAGTGGAGAAAGGAGAGAATAGGATAGCCGAGAAGGACACTGAATTAGAGAAAGGAAAAATGACTATTAAAAAGATTTCAGCCGAATTGGAGCAGTACAAATCAGAAATGATGTTATCCAAACGAAAAGCGAAAGGGTATGTAATTTGGAAAGTGAGTTTTGGTCATTAAGGCAATTTACTACCTATCGAATCAACCTGTTTATAGGGGCTCCCCAAACTAAAATTTTTGTGGGAGCTTTTCAATTTTTCAAATAAAACTCCGAATTTTGCCCAATGATAAAATATGAGCTTCGCACCATAAAAGCTTTTTAAAAATTGCAATGTTGCCGAATCGTCAGATAAAATTCGCCGAAAAGTAAATTTTTGGAAGGTCGCAGTGACCTCCCATCGCCCCCCCCCCCTCCCCCGCCTGTTTACACATAAGCAGCTGGTGCACCAAAAAAATGGGGATCAAAGGTTGTGCACGGTAGGAGACGGGCAGGTTAGGCAGACGGTGCTCTTAAACCTGATTTAAAAAAAAAGGGGGGCGGCTATTGAATTTTAACGTCATTTTTGATTGAACGACTTTCTCTTAAAAATTCGGCACACGATCTCAAAAACCGTGACAGTATATTCACAAGAGAATCCTTCCTTCCAATTCAAAGTTCCCTCTTTTTTTTATGAAACAATAACAAGAGAAAAATATAACACACACTTAGGGGTTGTCCACTAATGATGCCACGCTTTGACGGGAGGGGATACGTGAAATTGTGAGTTTTGTGACAAGGGGGAGGAAGGAGGTGACAAGAAGTGTGACATCACGTATTTTTATATGAATAGGTACGTGAAAAATGGCATTGCATGTGACAGAGGGAGGGAAGGGGTAGGATGAAGTGTGACACTTTGACAGGGGGGGGGGGGGGCAAAAATTGTTGTCATTTTTTTTTCTTCAAACACGTGAATTGATCGATTCACGTGTTTGTAGTTCACGCGAAACTTAGTTAAACGTAATTTAATTTCGCCATAATGTTGAGAGAAAGATACCGAATGTATAAGCCCCCTTCGTTTTTGACCAAACTACTTTCCCTTTATGTCGAAATCCCAGTTTCTCTTGTGCTGCTAAAGGAGTGCACACTCTAATGTTTATAAGAACTCTATGGTCATGCCCAGTAAGAAAACGAACATAAGCTGTAGCCGCTCTCTGTTGAGTTCTGGGGATTACTGGATCTTCAATTATCCAACGCTTTAAGATCTTGAATTGAGGGGCTGACATGGGTAACACAGTAAGTAACAAATTTTGAGTTTTTCGCTTTTTTTCACGGGAAAAAAAAAACGCACAATTTGTCCATCCTTTTTCTACTCGAGGGCTGCCTTCATATTGAAATTATTCTCATGGGCCAGAGCAAATGTAAAATTGAAAAATATTTAAAAATTTTCTAAATAGCGTGGGGAAATGAGGAAAAAGGCGAGGAAATTTAAAACCAACAATTATTGTTTTTAGTATTTGATGCTTCTTTTATTAATTGCATATCTGTTTTTCAGAATATTTGGCTCCAAATTTATAACATTGTCATAAATCGCGCTTTTAGATATGCAGGATTTAAATAAAACAACGGAACACACGGATCAGTTCCACAGGCCGTGCATGGCCCATGCTGGGCCGTAGGTTGGGTACCACTGGTTTAATAAAAACATAATGAACTGAACTCTGACTTTAGTTTTTAAAGGTTCTTATTGTTTTTTTTTTTTTTTTTTTTTTTTTTTTTTTTTTTTTCTAGTTTGCTAAACGATTATCGGAAGTGCAGAAAGGACTTCGATGAGGCATCCACAGTGATGGAAAAATTGAAACGGGATCTTGGAATAAGAGAAGATCGCATTGGGGCACTTACGACAGAAAAGAAATCCCTAAGCACCGACCTGTCTACAAAACAAAAAGAATTATTCAACCTTAAGGTAATCTACTTATATATAGTCAAAGCTCTATTTAATGGATTTTGGAGAATCTGAGAAAGAAAGTGTAATACACGCGTCCCTCGCATAACACGTTACTTGTACAACACGATTTTGATATTACACGGTACCAAATTTGCGATTATTGTAACACGGTTTCGATATTACACGGCACGAAACTTGAATTTAATACTTCATGGTATTGATATTACACGGTACCAAATTTGCGATTATTATAACACGGTTTCGATATTACACGGCACGAAACTTGAATTTAATACTTCATGGTTTTGATATAGCACGAAAGTTACGTTTAAAAATGATGGAGTTTCATTTTCGTTCAATACATTTTGTTAATGTTTGATAACAACTCTAATAAGTTTTTACTTTATTTTATGAAACTTGGTTTCGATATAACACGGTAGACATCCCTTGATTCACATTATTTCCAAGTCTCGCATAACACGGTTTCGATGTTACACGAAACACGGTTTCGATACAGCACGATACATATTGACATGACGTTTACTATGTACATGATTAATTAGTGTAAAAAATAAGCTAAAAAGTTATTTTTTAAAAAGTCTCGTGTAACACGGTTTCGATACTACACGGAACGAACTAACTGTGTTATACGAGGGACGCCTGTACATAGAAAATACTAAAGTATCACTTTTTGTCAGGCGGAAAGTTATAGCGCTCCCCCCCCCGCCGCTTTCCCTCTTAGAAAACATCCACACCCTATGTTTGGATGTTTAGTTCTTGGTCATTCCTGAATTCAAATAAAGGTAATGAAAAGTCAGATACAGTGAAATCCCGTTATAACGAATACCGATACAACAAAATATCTGTTCGAACGAAATAAATTCCACTCCCGATTTAATTTCCATTACATTGTATAAATTCTATTACAGTGAAATTCTCGTTACAACGAACAAAACTTGCCATTCTTTGAAGTTTGATGTGACAGAATTTCAGAGTATTTTAGTGATTAATTAAAATAAGTTAATGAATTAAAATCCAATCATCCAAATTTTTGATTATCCGAATGGAAAAGTACCAACTGATTCCTTCCAGACGATAAAACCTAAGGCGCTCGCTAAGTAGCGGGATGATGCGGAGAAATGTATCAATTGACTCGAGTAATTGGAGTTCCACTGTACAGAATGTATTCTGGTTTTATCATGTTTGTTAAGCAATTGATTTGTGGTCAAATACTTTGTAAGTTAAAACGTAATTTTTCTATCTTTTGTATTCGAAAGGCGGATATCATTGGCATTACGAAGGAGCGGAACGAACTTGCGAGAAGAGCAGCAATGTTCGAAGAAAGGAACAATGATGCCGAACGCACGATCGAAAGTCTGAAGGCAATGAATAAGTCCCAAAACCAAGAAATGGATGCTGTGCGGAAAGATTTGGCCGAAGTGGACACTAATATCAAAGAACTCAACAAAGAGAAAAATGTCCTCATCGACGAAATTCAGAAAAGTGAACAAGTGAGTGAAAGTTTAGTCACTAACGGCACTATTGGACAAGGGCAGTTCTCCAGAGCAGGGTTATTTTTCATCACAAACATTCCAATTTTTCAACTTTTTACAATAAGCATTATTTGGCACTGTTAAATGTCTTTTTTTTTTTTTTTGTTCTTTGATCGATGTTAAATATGTAAGTAACAATAATAATAATAATAATAATAAACGCTTTTCTAAATTTGCTGTTTCATTGCTATGAGCCAGGTACAAGAAATTGCGCCTTTCCACAGAATTACCCATAAAAACCTTCTGCCAACGTCATTGATTCTACATAATTTATTTCACACGCCCTCGCTTTTACCAATCGCTTACTGATTAGCTGTTATTTACTCCATCATTAAAAATAATTTTTCCTTTTCTGGAAAATAATTGTCGTTGGTTGTCTCATTGGCGTGGAGTAAGAATAAAGAATAATCCAGAAAATATTGCATCAAGTGATTTCTGTTTCCCTAAAATTTCTTGTACCATTACAGCTGTCGGTGAATCAATCATCCAAAAAATGTCCCCACGTGAAAAAAACTTTTTAGAATGCCCTTTCTTAAATGTTGTAGCGTTGATTCAGTCAGTTTTTGTAGCCTTATCATTAAAATACGTTGAAAATCTTATCTTTTCAATTTTGAAGTTAAAAGTAGAAAATATTTTGCAAAAAAATAATAAGAATAATAAATGAATAAAATAATAAATGAATAATTAAATCATTAATAATATAATTACAAAACCATTCCAACTGAAAACCCTAATAGCTGAACTGAAATTGCTTTTGACAGGGAAAAAGTCGTAATGTTGGAGTGAAAAATTATAATAACCTAGTGAAAAATCGCAATGAATGTAGCATAAAATCGCAACAACTTTTAGGGAAAGAGAAAAGGAGAGAAAAATTTTTAATCAAAAGTAAAAAAACTCTAAGAACTCGGCCAGAAATGTTAATGACCGAAGAAAAAAGTCATAATGAGTAAGCGAGGTTTTCTTTATTACTTACTAATAATAAAGCTGAAAGTCTCTCTGTCAGGATCTCTGTCGGTCAGGATCTCTGTGACGCGCATAGCGCCTAGACCGTTCGGCCGATTTTCATGAAATTTGGCACTAAGTTAGTTTGTAGCATGGGGGTGTGCACCTCGAAGCGATTTTTCGAAAATTCGATGTGGTTCTTTTTATATTCCAATTTTAAGAACAAAATTATCATAAGATGGACGAGTAAATTACGAAATTATCATAACGTGGAACCGTAACATGGGCACAAGCCGATTGGCGAGATACGAAATTATCATAACGTGGAACCGTAACATGGGTACAAGCCAATTGGCGATAAAATTCACCATACATTATTTGCAAATATACACAGGTTAACCAAAAGACCTTTTAATTTTTCTATTACGAGCAAAGCCGTACGGGTACCACTAGTAACAAATAAATTGAAAACCTAAAGATCTCAGTAAAAATACAATTAATTTTAGGAAACTTTTCAAACGATTACGTGAAAGGTTCTATTAATTAATTGAAAATTCAGTATAAAAGTTGAATGATAATAGGAAAAAGTTTTATTGGCTAAAAAGTTATTAATGACTAGTTGAAAAAATACTTTGATAATTTCAGAGATTACATTTTTTTATGATGAAGGTGATAATGCATGTTATGCGTGTATTTAGGTGTGTAACTATGTTTGAACGAATTTAAATATTTATTGTTCACAACTCAAAAGTAGACCCACCCTATGGCAAGCTCCAGATATGTGTTCATGCGGCTAAGCTTTTATTCATATGCTATTTCAATAAATGAAAAGACGGATGTGCGACCTCTGAGGCTCTGTGGTAAAAACTTAGCTTCGTATGCCAGAGATTGTGGGTTCGATTCCCACTGGTGCCCGGGAAATCATTTCCTCTTTTTGTGCTGCAAATATATCTTGTATGTAAAAAAAAAAGAAGGTTAACCCCTGGATTTAATGTCACTCAATCTTTCCATAGTGTTTAAATGGACATGTCAACAACAAAAGATAGATGTATTTTATTGATATGAATTTTTAAAATAAAAAAACATCTATGAGTCAAATTATTTTTAATTAAACATGTGACTAAACATTGTAGGTATTATCAGAGCTACGGCTCGAGCTAAAAGAAAGTGAAGATCAAAGGATATCGTTGATAAAAGAGCTTGAAGTCTCAAAGTCTCAGGCAGAAGATCTACGAGACACTATGAAACGAATAGAAAGAACAAAAGACAACTTAAGTCGAGAAATACAACAGCTCAACGAGACAATCACAGCTAACCAAGACGAAATTAAGCGTTTGGAACTAAGCATAACAAACTACAAGAAAACGGATCTCCAACTTCAGCAACAATTGAGTGAGGAGATAACGAAGCACAAGGTTTTGTCAGAAGAAGTCAGATTCTTTAAGAAGGCTTTGAACGAATCGAAGCACCAAGTAGAACACCTGACGGATAACCAGGCTGTTTTAGCCAATCACATACAACAGCTGAAGAACTATAATGAGGTACTAGACGAAAATGGCA
The DNA here is from genome assembly GCF_026930045.1 of Uloborus diversus. Classification (NCBI taxonomy): domain Eukaryota; kingdom Metazoa; phylum Arthropoda; class Arachnida; order Araneae; family Uloboridae; genus Uloborus; species Uloborus diversus. Next base: position 94,719,526 of record NC_072739.1, on the reverse strand, counting down.
AAAAGTTGGAACACAGAAACAAAAACTTGGTAGAACAGTTAGGATTTTGCAAAGAACAGCACAGACAAGAGGTAAAACTTGTGGAGGAACAGCAAGACAAGTTGAAACGTGTTCAGGACGATGAACAGCAGTTGCTGAAGAAATTGTCTGACATGGACTACGAAGTTAATACTCTGCAAAGGAAAGTGAAGAATCTGTCCGAAGAAAAAGACGTCTTGAATTCCAAACTTATAAACAAAGACAAGAAAATAACACAGTGCAACGACGAATTGCATATGATGCAGCAAAACTCGGCGGCGATAGACAGAAAATTGAATGAACGAGTGGAAGAAATTAAACTTTTAAAAACTGAGGTTAGCAGATTGAACAAAGCAAACGCTCTTAGAACAAAACAGTTAGAAATTTTTCAAGCTACTCGTGAAGAACTGGCTGCTCTAGGTAATAAGCTCTTTCAAGAGCAGCTGAAAAACAAGGCCATGGAAGAAGAAATACAGAAGACCAAAAATCTGCACAGGTAAGAAATTTTTTCTTCTTTTGGTAAAAGTCTGCATAATTGGGTTGTTTCCGAAATTTTAAAAGTATTTTTTTTTCTGAAAGAGCATGCCTAAAAACTAATGATTTAACCATTTTTTAAATAATTTGACGAAGTTTTATATTTTTTAACAATTATTTTAATCGGTGCGCAGATTCAATTTCATTTTTTACTGTTCTGCACATGACGTCACAAGTGATGAAATGCCATTCGCGCAGAGAATATTTAATTCGCTTCTTTGTTCACATGGAAGTAGTTGACAGAAAACATTAAGGGCAATATTTAATCGACTTCTTTATTATCATTTGCAGGCAACGTGGTTGACAGCAAAGCGTAAACATTCAGCCTGCCAATGGAGTTGCGCGCCAAAGTACACCACTTGTGACGTCATAAAGACCACGCCTTGTTTCCAAAATCGGACATTTTAAAAAATTGAATAAATAGTAACTGTTGGGAAAATAAAAGTTTTTTTCTGGCTCCATGTCATTTTGTTTTGCTCATTCTATCAATTGCAATGACTAAAAATAATACTCTTGACTGAAGGAAACAACCCCATTTCACGAGCGAAGCAATGCAGATTTTAGGAAACAATGCAGATTTATGTTTTGATTTATATTGAATAACATATTTTGCTGCTCGTTTTGCGAGTTGTGAGTAGAGCCAAGTGGAGCAACTGGAAATATATTTTAGAGATTTAAAATCTGTTACTCAGTAATAACATTTTAACAAAAAAAAAAAAACGAAAATAGTCTTCCAACCCCCAAAAAATAGCACTTCCAACAGAAATGTCCTAAAATAAGATTCTTATCCAATCTTTTAAAAGTAGAAGGCTATATACCAACTGAATGTACATTTTTTAGAGATTATAACTTCAATTCATGTTACTAAATGGTAGCAATGCATAGGAAAGAGAGAAAAAAGTGGCTCGCGTCGAATCAGCAATTTTTGTTGCAAAAGCTTCTTCTCTGGCTTAAGGGAAGCATGCGCATCAACCCATTAAAATCTGACTTAAAATATATTTTAAATTTTGGTTGTCAAAAGTTTTGTTTAGTTGAAAGGTGTTACTTTCAGTGGGTAGAAGTATATTTTTGTCCCTTTTTGGATTTTTGAAGTAATGATGGATGCCATTTACTGGTGCTTCAGTTTTTTTAATCTACAGTAATTGGCACATGACCCTATATTCACTAATGCGTTGCCCAATATGTCACTAGTTGGATTTCTGATACTTTTGCAGCAACTATATTAAATGGGTTCTACTATTGATTTGAATCCTACAGAGTATTCTGTTACATTTATAAGAGAAGCATTAATAAACATATGTTTGGCCATCAGTCAGATACTGCGACAGTGGAGAATTCTTTCATTTTTTACGGTCCCTTAGAATCACCAGGTTAATGTTCCTTTTTCTGTGGAAACAGTTATAATTCGTAAAATCAAAACTGCATACCAACTAATGAAACAACAATAATGTCGATATTTTTTTCCATGCAAAACTCCAAATTTATTTTTATTTCTCTAAAATTCTTTTTCAATGTCAAGATGCGTGATTTAACATTAATTTATGTAAAATTGCCTACTTTAAATTATCATTAATTATGTTTCTTATGATGATAAAATTTGTATGTAATCTAAAAGTGAAAAATTATGTGATTTTCCAGTTCTATTAACATGTGCCAATTACTGGATCTCAAGGTGTCATACACTGGGGTATCAGGCTATCAGGTGCCAATTACTGGTGATTTTAGTAACTTTTTATGTATATATTTTTATAAAAAATATCAATTCAAATATTTTTGCTTTTAGTAAACTAAATAGATGCACAGATGTGCATTCTTTGATACAAAACTATTTGCAAGTGAATATTTTTCTTCTAAATAATGAAAGCAGAGATGTTTACAGACAAACTCTCATAGTGTTAATTACTGGAGTCGTTACCCTATTTCGCAAAATGCCGCATTGAATTAGCGTTTATAAAGTGTTTTACTGTCACTTATAACCACTCCTAATATTTATACTCATCTTGAGAACTTGGTGACGATAGTAAATGAGTATTTGTTTTTCTACGCCCTTTCATCGATGACCATTCATATCAGAAAAAGTGTTAAAGCGTAATGTCAACTGTCTGTTGATATAACTTTGTCCGACAAGGTATAGTTGTCAAGGTATAGTTGTATGTCAAGATTAGAATAAAAAAGGTGTTTCTCCTCCTTGGTTTTATTTTAGCTCTTTGAAGCAGAACAGTTAAAAACACAACTGTTAAAAAAATTTAAAAGGTCCATAATTTACATGTAGTAATAAAAAGAATAGTATTTTCGTTTCTGTCTGATTTTTTTTCTTTCTTTCTTTTATTCTTTTATAACTTAACTTAATAATAAGCAAAAGTATTTATTCGGTTTTCCTGTAAGTTCGTGTATAAATGGCTTTGTGGAACATTTATTTCTAATAAGTAATCCCTACAGTAAATATCCTATAGCGAATTATGTAGATTTTCAAGAGAAGAGTAGGGAAGAGAGAATCTTTAATTTTTTTTCCATCTGATTTTAATTTATTTTTATATATTGTTAACCTATGTTTACACTAGATAAAAACAAAAGCACTTTAACGCTTTCTTGTGAATTTGTCTTAAAACGTTGTTATAAATCATTGAATTTAATTAATTAATATCTATAATTATCAGACAATGATAATTGACGAGTCATAATGTCTGACCATGTTTGCTACAGAATAGGCAAGTGGCCAGTTTAGGCGATTCTATCTGAATAATGGGGGAAAAAAATTGATGTGCATGTTTCGTGTCTCTCAATGTAACTCTGCTGAGTTTAGAGATTAACACACATCTGAAACGGCAAACTGGCATCCCTGTAAACGAACAGATGCGTCTGTTTCCGCCTGCAAACCGGATCTTCACCTTTCCATCTCATCTGTAATCAAACAGTAACCGATCTAAAGTGCAGTCTGCTTTTTTTTTTTTTTTTTTAATAATTTTATTTGCTTTTTTTATATATGACTTCAAACCTTAACTGAGCCTAGCAATAAACAAATATGCTTTCCCTACAAATTACCTTCTGATTCGCACTCACTCACCATAGATGTAGTATTAACTAGATACATAACGAGAAACTGATAACTCGTTGGATAACTGAACTCAGAGTCAACTGAAGCGTCCGAAAAGAGAGCATGCGCGGAAACAACTTTTGCCGAGTATGCAACCAGAGTTGCATCGACTGGAGATCAGTGGTTGCAGTTGCATTCTGCTGGGTAAAAGCTACGCTTTTACCCGTCTAATCAAAGCCTGCTTAATACTAAATGCCTTTGCCTATCACATTTGCTTCAAAAAGTTATCCTCCGACGGTACACTAACAACGCTACCTGGCAGCAATACATGGATGGCGTTGCTATGACGATGGACATAAACAATTAAAATAAAATTGTTGATTTCAAAATTTAAATTTAGAAGCTAACCAATTGTGTTCTCCGCTCTTAACTTCTTATACTTTTGACCTTTGACAGGTGGCAGTAGCAAGAGTACCGATATTTACTTATTGAGATCACTTTTGCTCTGTATTAAAAGCGAAAAGGCGCTATGCATTTAGTATATTAAGGAGCCGTTGGTCTAATTCAAGATTCGCGTTCAATGGCGGCCAGTTGCTGCTGTTGCAGAGTTGTGTATCTAGTTATTTATTATCTATGACACTCACTTGGACATATCCATCCTAATTCCTAAACATCTTGAATTTCTTCAGTAAGTTACCGCCTTATAACTAGGGCTAAGGCAGAAAAACATGAAATACACCGCCAGCTCAATCAATTCCAGCCGAGGACTGCAGTTTCGTGCTTATTAGCACTCATCAGCCCGGCATAGGAGTGACTGAGCTGGAGGTGGAAAATCTCTTAAGGAAGCCAAGAGTGCCAAACAAACTGGTAGCTAATACAGAGTTAGGACTGACCAGACGAGTGACCGACTTTCTGCCTTAGCCCTGGCTATAGGGCGGTAACTTACTGAATATACCTGCCTTGCCTTCAATATTCAAGTTGAACCGAATTGTTGCTTCGGTCACTCGTTTGGTCAGTGCTAATTCTGTATTAGCTACCAGTTTGTTTGGCACTCTTGGTTTCCTTAAGAGATTTTCCACCTCCAGCTCAGTCACTCCTATACCGGGCTGATAAATGCTAATAAGCACGAAACTACAGTCCTCGGCTGGAATTGACTGAGCTGGCGGTGTATTTCATCTTGAATTTATGTTCGATTTCAGATGGAGAATTCTTGAAGGAATAGATCCTGACCGAGCCCAACTCATTTCCAAAAACCAAAACCTCCAGAAGCTTTTGATAAAGAAAACAGCTGAGTTGGAGCACAAAGTTGTGGAACTTCAAACGAAAGAACGAGAAGCACAGGAACTCCGCGAATCTTCTCAAAAACGATTCGAAGCAGGGGTGCAAGAGGAACTGCGGACTTGTCGACGGGAGCTACAAAATAGAACTGATCGGTTGAAGTGTCTGACTGGTGAGAACAACATGTATGAGAGCTTGTGCCGGAAATATACGAACGAAATCAAAGGTCTTCGCGATGCCTTAAGAAAGTATAAATTCGATGAATTTTGTAAAAAGTCTTCAAGTAAACCAGGAAAATCGTAAGAAGAATAATGCGTATCTGATGAACTATGTGCAATCTCATCCATGTACAGAATTGTTTCGTGAAACTTAACAAAATAAACCCAGCATATTTTATCTACACTACTTAGGGACGTTTTTAATGCCTCTGTAAATGTATTTCACTCACTGAAAAAATTGGAAATACACCTCAATTATTTTCTTAAATGCACTTTCAGGCTGGTAATTTCAAATAAAGATCATGGAAAACTTGAAAAAAGCAATAGTATTTTTTAAAATGTTACATTTGAATGTTTTTTATATTTTTTTAACCCAAAATGTCAAACATACTGAGAGGCATATTCATCTCATATACACAACTGATCGTATTCGACTCGATCGAGTTCAACCTCTAACAGTATTTCAGCGTGAAATTACCCTCTGGATGGGAAGAAGGTAATTTCTGGCTGAGCTATTGTGTGACTCTGAGACGTTGAGCTCCAACTCTCACAATGTTTACCTCTGTTTCGGTAAATAGGAAGGAGTAATTGGCGCTAAGATGAGTTGAGGAACTTTCTTAGTAGTTTTTCAAAAATATTCCAACTAAAATCCGAGCCAATATCGCGTCTATTTTTCACTAAACTCCCCTAAAACAGGTAAGTCAAGGTCACAGCTCAACTAACCAGAGCTGCACTATACTATAATTGAAGAGGAAGGAGTGCAAGACGATTACAGGAGGTGCATCGCGCATTATTAACAGTACCACCATCCAGTGTGAATTCAGAACGAGGCCGTGCTAACCACAAATGTCGTATCGGCACTTTTTATCAAACTCCAGTTCTGGTCACCAGGTGATTCTCTGCTGCATATTTTACTTCAAAACAATGTTTTATGGTCATTTGAAAATGGGTAATATTTTTTTAAAAAAATTCTGAAAAAGTTGCATTTGAATCAAATACACGAAGGCGCAAAGCTTAGAAAACGGCAATTTCTCATTTTGAACTTAAATGCAGATACGATTTTTTCGCTTAGCCCGGTAGTAATTCTCAACTTCAGGATTTTGTGCACTAAAATGAGTTTTAGGCTTGATGATAATTTGACAAATGCAATATGTTTTTATGAATCACATTTCAAAAAATATACAGTTAAAATATTTTTTTCTATTATACATTTCTGTGAAAATCCAAAATTTGGCAAATGTCTACATTTAACCGGTGAATACCAACATTCACATACAAAGGACATCGGCGAAGGACCAAAACTTTACGGCGAATCACCGGTGAAAGTTGACATTCTCCAATTTTGGTCTTTTACGGTAACATGTACATATAAAAGGCGTAGACAACACAACAAAACTTAAATGTAATGCTATACGTTTTCTTCTCTTATTGTATTCAAATACTCATGGTTCATTTTCCCTTTATTTTTCGTTTCTAACGTTATAAACTATTATTGTGTTACTTTATTATTAGTATTTTAATTATATAATTAATTACTTTTGATGTTTGTTCACAATAAATGTTCATGATTAATGCCGTTTTTGCATAAAATGATGAAACATGGCAACGAAACAAGTATGTTTGTGTAATAGTAAGTAAAAATCTGCCAATGCCACCTAGGTGGCGGAATCAGACCAGAGTAAAATTGTAAATCTTACTTTCAAATGTAATAATTGTCAGCCAACGTTTAAGAAAACCAAAATGAGGAAATTAAATAGTCTGCTTAAACTACCAGAACAAAGAAGTAACAAAACAACACATAACAAAAGGCTGCTAAGGTTCAGCGGTTACTCCTACTCACAACACACAGGTATTTTGGGTTAACGTTCAGAACATGTATTTCTTTCGTTTAATTTATTCTGTTGCAGAATTGTTTCTGCTCAATACCGCGAACGTAAAGAATATTATTGTAGCGAGAGCCATTTTGAAACAAAAGATGTTTATTATAGTTAAGACGCAGGAATTGGAACGTTACAGAGACAGAAGATGAATAGGTGCAGTTTTTTGTAGTTTCAAATATAATCTTTTTGTTGAAGAAAAAAAAAACATATATTGTTTACTTCGTTAATTTGTGATCGAGATAGAATATTAGAACTAGGGACTCTACATTATTGCATTGACCTGGTTGATTTGGTTTTAACGATGAAGCAGGAAAGTTAATCTTTAACGGCAGAGGAGCTTGCAAGAACTCTACTTGTAATGTAAAAATATTGATGACATCAAAGAAAAACTCAAACTACATTAGGGATAAAAATCGGCAATTTGTTGTTTTTCTACTGAAAAAAGATTTAAATTTTTATCAAGCTGTTGACAGGCGTGAGCACAGAAATTTTGAGGCCCATCACAATTGTCTATTTTAGTACCCCCTCCATATTGTTCAACCCTACGTCCCCACACATATTTCACCTCTCATTTTAAATTTTTTTTGCCCCCTTCAGGTTCGCGCCAGGCCAACAAGTGTCCCTCCCCCCCCCCTTGTTCACGCCCCTGGCTGTTGAGAGGTTACAGGTTGAACAGAAATGCGGACTCGATTTCAAAAAAAAAAAAAAATCTGATTTGAATTCTGACACTTTGAATTCGAATTATATTTTTCGCAATCACGAGTTGCGACAGGACCCTACTCATTGGAGGCTATTGTTTCTAGAAACGACTCATGTCCTCCCAAGCCTGCCCCTCTTCCTGGGTGGTTACGTGTGTGTAAGTGTGTAAGAACTTGTTTGTGTGTAGACGTGTGTGTGTGTGCAGGACATGGACGCCACCGCCTAGGAGGAGGGGATTCCGGTGGATAGTGCTGCCTTTGGAGGCTAGGACCAGAGGAGCAGCTCCGTCCTCCGGTGGACGGCGGTGCTGTAGAGACCCCTCGTCCATTCTGAAAAAGGAACCGGACATCAAGGACGGTTAAATAAAAGCAATAAGCAATCGTGATTGCTCAAAAAAAAAATTCGTTTCATAATATGAGGTAGTGAGAAGCAAAGGGATGCAAGTGGCAAAATTAAAAATTTGGAGATAACCAGTACAAATGGTAGGTGAAGCTCTCCTCTGTCTCGGGGCAAGAGATCGTACTAGTAGCCCTGGTAGGTGCTGCTGTACAGTCTGATTTAGAAAAAAATTCAATGAAAGCCTACTTAGGATCTGATCTTTAAATGCGTTTTACTCGAAACTTAAAATAGTCTACTTTCATTCCTTTGCTTCTCGCTGCCTTATATCATCACAAATTCTAATTTAAGCTAAAATAATATGGATCAATAAAACTTTTTTATTGATCGCTTTTTTTTTTTTTTCTTAGTACAGAACACACAATCTTCGCTGTTACGGCATTTTGTAGATAAGACAAACTGCAGGTGCGATAGATCATGGTTCTCAAGTTTCTTTTTGTCTAAGCTATCTTCAAATTGATAACATATTTTATAAGATATATTCCTTTTTTGTTAGTACTTGACCCAAAAAATGAGTAGAGCATTTATTCCCTTATTATATAGGACTGAATATGTTATACAATGAGGTGTTTCCTTCAGTCAAAAGTACTACCTAGTTTTAGTCACTGAAGTTAATAGAATGGGGGAAAAAAATAACATGGACACAAAAAATACTTTTAATTTCAAAACGTTTAATTTTTAGTTAATTATTTTTAATGTCCGATTTTTCGAACTAAGCGTGTTCTTTGTGACGTCACAAGTTTTTGTCAAAGATCTCATCCCCACAAACTTACAATACATCTGTAGTTTTTTTAATTAACAACCAAAATATTCGCTAGAAATTATTTATATAGCAGAACAACGTTTGCTGGGTCAGCTAGTTTACGTATAACGAACTCCTTTCTTCGATTTAACGTATCTGTGCTTTATTTAGTCTCTGCAGAAGATTTAAGCTTTCGTAATGTAAAAAAGAAAATTACAGGGAATAACATTCTCTCTCTAGAGCAATGTTTTTCACAAAAAAAAAAAAAAAAAAAAATCAGTATATTATAAAAAAATAATTTTCAAAACTAGTTGAGAAATGGAAGTAAAAAAGCGAGACGCAACAAGTAGCAATGGGGTCGTTTCCAAAATTTTAAAAGTATTTTTTTCTGAAAGAGCATGCTTAAAAACATAGGATCTGACCATTTTTTAAATAATTTGTTTAAGTTTAATATTTTTAAAAAATTACTTTAATCGGTGTGCTTTTATTGTTTACAAATCTTACCGATGACATCACAAATGATGAAACGTCATTTAGTGCTGCCATTCACAGAGCAAAATATTTAATTCGCATCTCTACTCACGTGTATTGGCAACGATATGGTTGATAGCAAGCGTAGAGCGCAATATTTGATTCGCTTGTTGATTATCATAACGTGGAACGCGGTAGAAAGATGCGCCAAAATGCATCATTTGTGACGTCATAAAGACCACGCCTTGTTTGAAAAATCGGACATTTAAAAAAAAAATAATTAAAAAATAACTATTGGGAAAATGAAAATATTTTCTGGGTCTATGTTTTTTTTTTTTTTTTGCTCATTCTATCAATTTCAGTGACTAAAAGTAGTACTTTTGACTGAAGGAAACAACCCCAATGCAAGCACACTCCAATATTGCCTAACTTCAAACACCTAACAATAGATTCAAGGACCTAAAATTAAGGCATTATCGTGAACAATATTGGATAAAATTTAATCATTATTTTATTTTTTGTTTATTTGTATTTAACTCTCTTTTTTGTCAATTTAGCAGACGGGTGCCGGTCCATTGGACCAGTGGTTGAGAATCCCTACCCTAGAGCTGAAAAGAGCGCCATTTTGTACGTTAATTCAGAAAAGAAAAAAAAAAAAATCTGGTTTATGGCTATAACAGCTACAGTTTTTGCTTTCTGTTTTGGTATGAGGAGAGGAGAAAACAATTTCCAAGAAAAACTCCCCGTTCTTGTTCTTCGCTCTCCCTCTTCTCATGTCCCTCTCCCTCCCACAAGCCTTGATAAATGAACCCTGAAAAGGTCAAGTCCAAGGACAAGCTCCAAATTCTTTCGTTACTGAGTTATGGTAGAGAAGTTAAAGTATGGCTGTAGTGAATTGGCAGACGATTTCTACAGATATTCAGAGTCGGGAAGCTTGAGCTTATAAATATTTTCATGTGGTATAAAAATGAATTCAAAATTCCAGTTTCTTCTTATAAATGCATTTTTAAAGATATTGCAAACATCAATAAAATTTTTTGGAGGAATTTAAAAAAGTGATGACGCATTTCCTAAAATGCAGTAACAAACTATTTTCAAATGTGGGATTCGTCCCGATTGGTTCACAATATACTTTTATATAACACTAGTGGTACCCGCACGGCTTTGCCCGGAGTAGAAAATTAAAAGTTCTTTTGGTTCACCTGTATATTTACAAATAATATATGGTGAATTTTTCGCCGTTTGGCTTGCCCATGTTATGGTTCCACGTTATGATAATTTTGAAATATACTCGTCCATCTTATGATAATTTAGCTCGGGAAAATGTTCTTAAAGTTGGAATTAAAAAAAAAAAAGAACCACATTGAATTTTCGAAAAATTGCTTCGAGCTGCACACCCCTATGCTACAAACTAACTTTGTGCCAAATTTTATGAAAATCGGCTGAGCAATTTAGGCGCTATGCGCGGCACAGACTGACAGACAGAGATCCAGATATCCAGACAGAGAGACTTTCAGCTTTATTATTAGTAAAGAAAAGATTTAAATTCATTCTGTGAAGTGATGAATCTGAAACAAAAATGACTTACCCTTATTTAGTGTGATTTGCAATGCAACCATACGTCATATACAAAAGTTCTATAAGTGTATGTGGAGGGGGGGGGGACTTTAATCTATTAATCTGAACTCTAATGGGTCGTTTTTGAAAATAGTAATGCTTACAGTATTTGTGAGTTTTGATTCAATTTGCATTCAATTTTTAGACAAATTATATTGCAAACTAAAGGTGAAGGCTCCGAATTGAGAATGCGCTACCCCTAACTATAGAGGTTAGTCGGGTTTGCGGATATTGCTTGAGTATGGGCAAACGCGTGGTCTTTTTACAACGGAAAGATTGAACTAAAGTGTGTTGCACCTAATATTTTTCGAAACGAAGCTCTCGAAGATTGAGGTGTCAAAAAATTAGGTTTTTAAGCTATCGTTACTGTATAGAAATTATGAACATTTTTTCTCTCCCTTTCTTGAACTATTACATTATTTTTTTATTTATTTCATGGTGGTAATCTTGATAACATCAAACCGTACGTCAAGAATATACGCTAGAATGTTAAGTTTGGCACACTGCTTCAAACTAAAGTGCAAACCATACGTTTATAGTTATTTAGAACGTCATGTTTATTTTTCTTGATACGGTTATCAATTTAGAAAAAAAAAATAGTAGTGAGAATTGTTGATAAATTGTTGTTGTGTTGCATCTTATGCGAGTAAAAATGAAGTTATGAGTAAAAAAAATGAATCAGGAAGAAAAATTTGATCCCAACTTTTCCAACCTTCTGAGGCTGAAGGTTAAATATTTAGGTTCTTCTTATATCTCCAGTTCGAATTAAAAGGTTGTTCTTCCCTCTGATTTTTCCAATTCATGAAAATACATTTCTTTATTTAGGGAATTTCTTCGCATAAAAATATTTGTAGAAATGGAAGAGAAGCGATAAAAATAAATAGAAATTTTACTTCTTTTTTACTCTCGTAATGTTTTCCGTTTAAAAAAATGTCTATTTGATAAAATATTCTTGTAAAGTGAGCTTTTTAATGTGCAAAATGAGAACTAAAATCGGCATAGTTGATGATTGGCACAATTTCTTTCACGCAATCATTTTGAAATACTCTTTTCAATTAAATTTATGTATATACGTACTAGTAGTACCCATATGGCTTTGCCCGAAGTGGAAAATTAAAAGGCCTTTTGGTTCGCCTGTATATTTACAAATAATGCAGGGTGAATTTCTCGCCAATTGGCTTGCCCACGTTACGGTTCCACGCCATGATAACTTGGTAATTTACTCGTCCATATAATGATAGTTTTGCTCGGGAAAATGTTCGTAAAATTGAAATAGAAAAAGAACAAAATCGAACTTTCGAAAAATCGCTTCGAGGTGTACACCCCCATGCTACAAACTAACTTTGTGCCAAATTTCATGAAAATCGGCCGAGCGGTCTAGACGCTATGCGCGTCACAGACATCCAGACAGAGACATCCAGATACCCAGACAGAGAGACTTTCAGCTTTATTTTTAGTAAAGATAAAGAAGATAAAGAATACATACAGAGAGGGAAACAATTTTGCTTCTGAAGTATATTGTAGTGGTATTATTTCAAAATTAAAAATTTGATGAATCTGCTCTTTCAACTGGCTCGAATTTGAGCAAAGTGAAATACAGTCGAACTCGTTCATAACGTGCGTGAAGGAACCGCGATATTTGCTCGTAAAAAAACGAGTTTGTGACAAAAATCATGAAAGTTCATAGTTGATAATTACTATTTTTATTTCTAGTTAATTTGTTTTGACCTGTCTTATTGTATCTTTCTTATTCTATTCTGTTCGATGATTTCTCTCTTTTTTACTTCCTTTTACGAAAAAGGAAGTATTGTATTTGCGAAAAAAATTTCATTCAAAAATCGACCTTAATTTCCATTTTGCTCACCCCCGAATGAGTGTTGAGTTTTTTTTCGACCCGACCACACGTACATATGTACCTAAGAACATACAGCCGCCCGAAATATCCATTTTGACGATTCCCGAGTTAATTACAACGAGTTCTCTCGTGACGTCTGTATGTGCGTATGTATGTCGCATAACTCAAGAACGGTATGTACGAGAAAGTTGAAATTTGGTACATAGACTCCTAGTGGGGTTTTGTTGTGCACATCCCCTTTTGGTTGCATTCGGATGTTTCAAAAGGTGTCTTTTACACCTTTTTTGGGGGAAATCATTGTTAATTTCGATGCAAACTCAAATAGTGTTATAATTTGGCGGACACTTGGCGATATATCGCCAGGCTTTTGGGTCGCCAAGTTTTGTCGCAATCTTGGCGACAAAATTGGAGGGTTTTTTTTAAATCTGGTTTTAATTTGGTCATTTTTGGGGATATTTAGAGAGTTCACTATTGAATCACATTAAAATTGCCAATCATGAGGAAATAACATTAAATTGGTGTAAAAGGAAGTCCTGTGATGCACTCATCAGCTCGTTTCACGTGCATTAACTTGAATTTGAGCTACAGTATCGAAAGTGATAGCAGTGGCGGCAACAAATGTAGACTATTCTAATACTTCTGTACTCCACAAATTGAAAACAAATTCTGACTTTCGTTTGTCTTCAGAGCATTGAAGGAATTTTTCTAAGAAAGATTACGCTGAGCGAAAAGTCAATATAAATTTAATGAAACACAAAAACATTGCTCGCTTTAAGCGAGGTTCGCTCGTTAAAAGCGAGTTATCCTCCCGTGAATTTAACATTGTACCAACCAAATATTTCTGATTTCCTTGCTAAATTCGGGTTCTCGTTAAATCAGGGCTAGTTATAAGCATGTTCTACTGTAATGTTTAGTGTGAAACAAAGTGAACCTACTGAAGGGAAGAAGAATGGATTCGAATCAACATGTATTTTAAGAAATCTTATGGAACATTTGTTTCTTTCCCTCCAGCTACATTGTTTCTTTCTCTTCTAAAATCTCTCTTCCCCATGAAGTGTTAGAATACAGTAGGTAGACCCTCGTTTTACGCGGGTTTATGTTACGCGGTTTCGATTATACACAGTTTAGGATTTGACACATTTATTTGGGGGCACGGCAGTGCCCCGCCAAGTCGAGCGCGAAGCAAACACTGCCGTACCATCCTTTACTGGAACATTTCGCCGCATTTTCAGGCCCCTATTTGAAAACCTTCTGATGAGACTAGAACGCAGAAATTTTTGTCATCCAGTAAGCTATAATCACATACTTAAAATCCGAAATTTCAAGTCTGTAGGTCATTTAGTTCCGAAGTTAAGCGAAAGCAAAGTTTCGCATTTATGACACTCACTCACTCACTCATGATCATCAAAATAGAACTAGTACTTCCCATAAACTCAGAGAGGTGAAATTTGGTACAGAGTTAGGGTTTGATGGCCACATAAAAGGAAAACTATAAAAACTAGGCTAACTGAAGATCTGGAGTGACCCTGATTAGAAAACACAAGAGCCCAACCAAACTATTAGAGATCGACATACAACCTTTACAAAAAATATTCAACTTGGCGGGCCGCTTCATTTGATGTCAAAAATCGAAAGCTGAAGTATCTAATGAAGAACCCTCAGGTGTATTAGAGATATGGTAATGCCCCCTTCTACTATTGGTACATAAAAAAATCGACTGTCATTGCAAAAGTCCAGCGTAGTGGGACACCATCTTCTAACTTAATCTAGCCTAACTTTAGTCTACTCGAACATTACACAAATTAAATGTTTCTACAAAAAGAAGTGAAATCCCACCAAAGACATTCTGTAAAAAACTAGCCAAGTCTCGATGGAGCTGCTTGTTTATCTCTAAAAAGTAGTGAAATCTAGACAAAGTCATGACAAGTCTAAGGTTCCTTACTGCGATTTCTTTATTATTATAGTTAATGTTGTGTGACTTGGTCGTTAAAGGGTACACAAGGGTACAAAACCAGGTGCTCCATGACACCATTGCACCAATCTTTCGCCGGAACCACTACCCATTGACGATGGAAAATTGCCACTTGGAAAACGTGTAAACAAAATTGACCTGTACCCACTAAGGTATAAAGAATGTCTAACGGCCAAGTCACACAACATTAACTATAATAATAAAGAAATCGCAGTAAGGAACCTTAGACTTGTCATGACTTTGTCTAGATTCTACTTTTTAGAGATAAACAAGCAGCTCCATCGAGACTTGGCTAGTTTTTTACAGAATGTTTTTGGTGGGATTTTAATTTACGCGAATAAGTTTCGGTTTCAGGCAGATGCGGCAAAGCAAACAGATAAATTTTCCCTTTCTTTCAAAATCCAAACTCCTAAAGATTGCAGATTACGCGTAATCAACTGCATTTTGACGTGCTAATAATCGAGCTCGGGCCACTGGAGACATTTTATGCGATTGGTTCCAGATCTCTTTCCAGAAGTAAATTTACTTAACTCACACAGTTCAGAACTCACTGGAAGAAGAGCTTTTAGGAGTGAAAAAGGAGGCCAAAACCAACGAGGATACCGACGTCGAACCAAAAATGTTCACACTGAAAATTTTGAGCCATTCCTAGACAATAGAAATGATCTTCCTGATTCTAGTGAAGGAAGATTCTATCATGGAAATAACGTAAGTGATCATGGATGCGTTAATGCTCTGCAAAGAAATAGAGAAAAATTCTTAATGACTGCCAAAAGACTATCATAGCCAGCTCCTCTTTATAAACAGAACACGAAATTAATTTATGTTTTCTTTATGCATGTTGTGGATAAATTCGATATAAGTACACTTTAAACTTATTATACAATTAGTCATCCCTAGAATGAAGTATTTTGCTACCTACGGGGAAAAAACCTGATTTTAACACTAGTATTCGGTCTCAATTTACGCGGTTTCGAATTACGCGGCATTTTCGTGGAACGTAACCCCGCATAAAACGAGGGTCTACTGTACTTTTCTACAGACTTTAAATCTAATCTCCAACTAACAGCTTCTCTCTTAACTTTTTTAGGCACAGTAAATAAAGAGTTGTAAAAACAGAGAGTCTGATAATGGATTATCAGAAATTCCATACATCTACTCAATTTCTTCATTATTTTACCCTATAAAGAGCTGCTTGTGTGTGAACTTTTTTTCCCCTTTTTTTCGTTGACAAAATCGTATTTCAGCCTCACATCCCCATACTTCAAGTAGGAATGCGACGTTGATGACAATATCTTCCAATTTTCTCCCCATTCTTTCTTAGGGTTTGACAAATCCCGGGTTCCAGCTCACCAAGCAAGTAAAAAGAGATACTTGGAGACTAGTTCTTTCAAAGAGGGAGGAAAAAAAATCCTTTACGAATAAAATTTTTACTCTAGCGAATATAGTGACGCTAGGAAAAGTTTAGATGCTTCAGTCATCAACATTTTCCACTTGTCTTTTGACCAACAATTATTAACGTCCGTTATGTTAGTTAACTGGTGAAAAAATATTAAGGTAGTATTTTAAAACTAGAAAATCGCCCGTCAAGATATGACGGGTGAAAATTGCTTCTACATTTGAACGAAGCAATTGTGCATTTGGTGATATTTTGATAGTTGAAATTTTAACCCTAACTCCAGTGGATCAACCCTGAATTCCAGTAGGTAGCGTTGATCACTTTTTCGTCTCTTCATTTGCCTGAAATGACACAGTCTTACCAGTAAAACAGTGAAGTTACCGGATCGAGTTCAGCCTTGTCACAATAAAGCCCTTCCCTGCCATGTTAAACATTACCAAAACATATTATCAAATTATCGTGCCGTGGCGCGAGTTTCATTGTCTATGACATCAGGATTGTTACTCGATCATTGGCTATTATATAGGGGAGGGTGGCCCAAAGCGGGTAGGCCTTCGTATGCCCCACCCCCTCATGGTGTGTTAGCGGCGATGAATACGTATGTCGTGCTTACTAGAACACCCCCGAGTTGTTATCAGTCCCAGTGAAGCGGCATGGCGCAACCAGGCTTAAAATTTAAAAAAAAAAAAAAAAAAATGATGCACAAATTTTTTTTTTTTTAAATTAAGTTTTGTAACTTGTGATTAGTCGGAGACCAGCTTTTTTTTAATTATTGTCAATAATATAAACTTATTCTGACACTATCCACCTATAAACTACGATGGTCATTCCGTTTTTTTAGTTATTAATTTAAGGTTATAATTATTGAAATAAAAAATTGCCTTTGGACAAAGCGGGTATAGGATTTAATCATGTATTTATTTTAAATTTCTTGACTCGTGTACTGACTTAGTTTTTCTCTTTCTACAAAATAAGTATAACTTTAAAAAGTTATTTTTTAGGACGGCACAATTAATTAGTCTATTAATTAACTCAGTTATTTCTTTATGTTTTATAAACAAATGTACTGACTTTAAATTTGATAAGTACAACTGTTTTATTTTTTTATACAATGGCAGGTAGCTAGTCAACTATTTTAATCATTTATAACTTCATATTTGATTTGATAATGTACCAAACCACAATTAGTAGGGCTTGCCCGGTTTGGGCTCAATGGTAGGGCAAAGCGGGTTTTCACATGTTTGTTAAGTTTGATATTAAATAAATATTGGGTTTGAAATAATACAAAAATCACTTTTTATTTTGTAGTTCAAAAACCCTGCTAGGGAGTAAAACCGAAATTGTTGCGATTCAAGTCCAAAAGCTACAGTTTTCAAGCGTTCTTCGAAAACCTACTTGCTTTGGGCCACCCTCCCCTATATGAGGATTTAATTTCAAATTGGAGAATTTAGTCACTTGGCCGGGGCTCATTCAAATCTAACAAAATTCAATAGAATCAAATACGATCAACTATCTGCCAATCGCGCAGTTAGTAATTTCTGTTGCCCACCCAGAAGGAAATTGCTCGGTGCGCCCCACAGTGGGGCGAAACCGCCAAAAAGCGCTTATAAATGTTTTTTTTTTCCTATATTAAACCAATTGAGGATTAATAAATTTGCACAGGCTTACCTCTTAAGCAATCAGAATTGGAATTTTAGAGCCCTTCGTCCACTACAAAGCTGAAGGGAACCTTTAGAGAATTGAAGAACCATGAGTGCGGCAATTTACAAAAATTGCTTTTAAGCAGTCTATTTTTTTCCCTATAAAAGACAAGTATATTTAATTTCTCTCGTATCCAACGATAGTAATAGGACGAAAAAAAATGATTAATCGAACTCTCAAACCAAAATCGGGTTTGATCAGCACCAAAAACTTGGGAATTCAAGGTTATTTTTTTTTCAAAACACTACATAAAAGTCCTCTTATGTCCTTTTAGAAATTAATATTAATTAGTCATAAATGGTCTGTAGAAAGACCCTGAGAAGGAATTAGCTGCGTAAACCTGCGAACTTTGGACCCTGAGCCCAAACAAATCGAAAAAAGGTTCATGATAACATGCCTATGTAAATACTTACATTCTATTTCCTTCTCAAACATAGAAATGAAATTTATTTTACAATTCCAATACAAAAATCAACTAAACTAAACAACGAATTATAAAATAAACACTGATTTAAATTACTATACGATGAACTATTTTAAATAACTAACTAATTATATACGATCTCTTAATTTTTAATAACCTTTTGAAGTCGGGGCCTCCTATAAACAACTACATAACGTAACTGACAACCCATCACCGAATCCTGAATTAAACACTAATTTAACTACACGCGAAATTAGTCTTTAAAACTAAACCTACTCAGTTAGGTTAGGTAGCATTTTATAAAAGGCCCACGCTTCAAAAGGTTATTAAAAATTAATAGATCGTATATAATTAGTTAGGTATTTAAAATAAATCATCGTATAGTAATTTAAATCAGTGTTTATTTTATAATTCGGTGTTTAGTTTAGTTGATTTTTGTATTGGAATTGTAAAATAAATTTCATTTCTATGTTTGAGTAGGAAATAGAATGTAAGTGTAATCAGTTATTTTTTGCTTTTTAGTTCCTGGGTATTTTTTGAAAGCGGTTTTTTTTTATTTAAAAGTAATTTATTTTTTGCTTTTTAGTGGTGTAAATAAAACGGCGAGCGTCTCGGAGACTTCCGACGACTGTGAAGAAAGGCTTTTTCAAATGCATAACTATGTACAAAAAAAATGTCTTCGTCATTTGTTCAACTTTATCAAAGTTTGCTTTCCGAAAGCAAATGCACGAGTCACTAAAAAAAAAAAACGAAATCGCTTTAAGTTTAAATTTATAAAATTGTAAAATTTTAGGATTGTAACATTGTAAATTGCAATTTATGTTTCGCAATTAGTGTCATGTTTCACAGTTTTCAAATGATATTATAAAGAATAAAATTATTTTAAAAATATTTTTAGCTTGGTGTCGGACGTAAATTTTTCACATTGGACATAAACTCTTGCTCTTAAATGTAAATACATAACAATGATTACAGTTATACATATGTAAAATATAGGTTACATATACTGAAACAAAATTTACCACGTAAATTCAAACGTAGGGTTGGTTGGGGGAAGTGGGACACTGGGGTAAGTGGGTCAAACCCAAAAACTGAAAGAGCCATATGGTTTTTATACTATTTTACATTGATCATGTCACGGTTCATCACAGTGATTAGTTTTACATATATTTGGGTTACGTGAAATTTTGTTTCTAGGTCAGAAAACTTAGTCAAAAAAAAAAAAAATCTGAAAAATATTTTTTGGCGAGTTTAAGCAATATTTTTCAAAGAAGTGTTTCCCGGTTAGCATTTATTTTTTTATGATCATTAAACATTCATGTACAGTTTAAATTGAAGTGCGTACTGCAATCAGAATTTTTTAGTAAAATATTATTACAAACTGTTTTAGAGGAGGGGCTTCACTTACCCCGGAAAATTTCGCTATAAGAGGTCCCCACACTATGGGGGAAGTGGTTCCCCCCAAAACAGTGAGGATTTAAAAATCAAAAGCAACTCTGATGAAATATTTGTATTAGTGAAAAGTGAAATACAGGACAACTATGATGACTTAGTAGGAATTGATAGTTCCGCTACAAAAACTGGTGATTAGTTATTTGTGAAACTTACCTGAAAGAAAACCATCAATATTTATATTTGTTGAATGTTGATAATGGTTCTTCCTTAGCCAACTTTACATAGACGCAGTCATTTAGTGTTTCCAATTTCTTTTTCTACTTATAGTTTTGGCAAATTTGCCAAAATTGATCTTAATCAGCTGTATTACGTTCATTCAACACACCGTTTCTCAAAAGGGGTCCTTCTTACCTCTATCAACCCTAAATGAATACAATAAATTCACTAAATTGTTTTTTATGCATGTTTCACTTTAACTTTGAAATTAAAGGCAAAAAAAAAAAAGGAGAAACAGTTGAAACATATGTTGTTTAAAGGAATGTAACTGTGTCGGACGTAAAAAATTTTTACGTCCGACACCTAGATTTTAGTAATGTTACAAAATGAAAATAGGTTACATCAAAGAGATTGAAATTCTTAATTTGTACCCAAAAATACATGTATGTAGCTTTAAAATTATTGACTCAGCATAATTAACTGCGCATTTTGAAGTCGGACATAAAAAACTTAATGTACCCTAGAGGAATTCTTTTACAAATCAAGATGAATTATATTTTGACACATTTTTGCAACACCACCATTAGCACATTGTATCTTTAAATGGTTATTCATCTCAATTCAAAATATTAAAATGTATTTTTTGTAAAAAACAGAATTTTTTCGAGAGTCACCAAATATGGTTTGAAAATATTCAAGAGTTGACCTTAGTTCAACCTCCTGTAACTTATTTATAGCTGAAGTGATCAAATTTTAGACAGGCATTTCAAAATTTACAACTCTTTACCTTTAAAATGAGACCTCATTTGTTTAGAAATTTTAATTTTGAAAATTTGATCATCTGGTTGACCTTATCATGAAATTGCCCATTTGTACAAAGAGGGAATAGTCATTTTTCTACTCTTACCGTAACCGTCACGTGGTCTCAAATCGAATGTCAGTCTTGATTCGTCTCTTCGTGCACAATATGCTCACCTGTCAAAGCACCTGCCGGGAAAGGGAAACATGCAATCGTGACACCCGCAGTGCTCCGATTTTTTTTTTTTAAAGACATGACTGCGATTAGTCAGTCTTCGGTTAGAGTAAAAGGCGACGCCTTGCTTCCAAGATCTTTCGCAGATTTCATGCAAATTGCGTCACTTCTTATTTAACTTTCAAAAACAGAAACTTCACTGCATGCAGCTGAAAAAGAAATACAAGATGATTGGCGCCATTATTAGTGCAATATCTACTGTAACTCAAATAGTGAGTAATAGTGACATTAGGTTCACGCACAGAAACAGGATTCAAAAAGTCTGAGAAAATATGCCAGTTTTAATTATGGGAGCAGAAACGCCCCAAATGGGAGGTTACTGGTCACTGTGAACTTTCCAAACTGTTCTTATTCGGCAAAATTTGGAGTACCATTTGGCAAAATTATCATAATTCGGCGAAATTCGGAGTTCCATTCGGCAAATTGAGATTGTCCACCCTCCCAAAAATTTAAGTTCGGGGCCCCACCATATGGAGGCCTAACTCATAAGGATTATCCCCCATTCTCCCCCCACGCATTGCAGAAGCTGTAGGGATTATGCTGCGTAAAAGTCCGTTCTAATTTAAAGTAATATTTATATTTTATCTTTCAATTTTATAGTCTTTTTTTTTCCGATCTCCATTTTTTTTATAAGTCTCGGATAACGTATGAAAAATTAATTTTATTAATGAGAAATTAATTCGCATTGCAGCAAGTAAATTCTTATGAACTCGCCAGTTGCATTTCATTTGAACAATAAC
Source organism: Uloborus diversus (assembly GCF_026930045.1). Classification (NCBI taxonomy): domain Eukaryota; kingdom Metazoa; phylum Arthropoda; class Arachnida; order Araneae; family Uloboridae; genus Uloborus; species Uloborus diversus. The sequence goes on along the minus strand of NC_072739.1, from coordinate 94,697,904 downwards.
GCTTGGAAAACAAAAACGGTTTTCATACTTGATAATAAACAAATTTAAAAACTGAAAAACATTCTGAATTCAAGAGCAACAGATTTTTACCCGATTTCCCATAAAATGTTTTCTTAATTTGCTTTCTGTTTTTTCCTCTTTTTTGGAAAACAAAAAGTATTAAGTACATCATTAAATGAATTAGTAAATAATAAGATAAGAAATTTAGTTACTTACAGCTTAGAATGTCAATGGGTAAATGGATATCAGTTTAATATAGGGGTTCATTCAACTCGATTCGATTCAATAGATTTTGTTCGATTCCATCGAATTCTATTCATCAGTAGTGTAGCAAAAATTTCCTTCTGGGTTAGCAAAGGAAATCCTTCTAAAGGAAGTCGTAAGCTTCAAAATTTTCCATTAAAAAAAAATTATATATATATATATATATATATAAATATATATATATATATATATATATATATATATATATATATATATATATATATATATATATATATATATATATATATATATATATATATATGATGCAGTGTTTTATTCTGCCCATTTTGAATTTTAGTATTAAAAATTTGACAATAGCGCAAAAACTTCTGAATTTATTGCAAAAAATGTAAAGCAGGAAGCTGGAGAAAATAAACAGGAATTTAAAAATCTAACTTACAACGTGTTTTTCTTTATCCAATTTTTTCTGTTGTCGCACAGGATATTTTAAAAAGTAATTGAATCGGTGTTAAAAATTTTTTTTTGCGGGCGAAAGAAATTTTTTCAGAATGTATGTTTAAATGTAAGGTGTAGTGGGTAATAGTTTTCTTCTTTTAATTGAAAGCATTAAAATTCTTTGCATAAAATTTTAAAAAATTGAAATTTTAATAAAAATCGTTTTCAATTTTTTGTAGCTAAAATAATGCATTAGTCTTTGAAACACTAAAGCACGTGATCTAAGATCTGACTTTAAGTTTTTTTTTTTTTTTTCTTGTCATTATTTTGTTCACAGTGCTGCACGCAGTCAAGTCCACGGTGCAACAATGAGCTTGCATTTTCAATGTTTTCACAACCGCCACTTTTTTTTTCTTTTTCTTTTTTCTATAGTTTTTGGATTTAAGACAAGTGATTCATGAAAAGGAAGTCGTTACATAGTGTTGCTGTCAAAACTTTAAAAAGTAAAATTAATTTTTAAGAAAGTTATGAGAGCTCAAAATATTGTTTATTTTTCCCGGTCCGAGGCTGCGTTAAAACTACCTAATCCCCTCTATAATAATGAATTTTGAGTTTTTGAAATTTTAACAGCATATGTTTTCGAAGTTTTCCTTGATTCATGTCATCAGTTTAAAAGCGTTTTTAAAAGTTTTTTCACCATCATATTTCTTCATGTTTAATTTAATGTAATTTTCTTCTTTAAGAAATTTAAAAAAATAAGAAATACGGTAGAACCTCTCAATAAGAGACACTAAGGGGACCAGACATTTTGTCCTATAAATAGAGGTGTCCCTTATTCGGAGGTGGCATGCCGTGTACTTAGTAGTATAATATCACAATAAACATTAACACTTGAGATTAAGTACTGAAAACGTCTCATTATGTTAAATAAAATTCATAATTATTCAAATTCTATGTTTATATTATTTTTTTAATTAAAATTTAATAAAAAAATTGTAATGGCAAAGTTTGGTAGCACACGGAAATAATTTTGAAGTAATTCATTACATGTATTTGCTTTGTGTTATGTAATTTACATATTATGTGAATTCCAATTAATGTTCAAATTTTTTAAGTTTTATATACAAAGCTAATCAGTTGCTGTGCACTCTTCGTCGGTCCTGAACCTACTTGAATAAATTGTTGAGAGGGCAAATTATGCATGTTAATTTCAGCAAGGTTTTTTTTTTACAATACATTACATGTCTCCTTCACGTATGTTTATATCAAACTTACCTCAATTAATTTTTAGAGGAAAAGTGAAACTTGAATTCCAGTAAATTCACTATTTCTTATGTGCTTATACATTATTTCTTGCATTTTTTTTCTGACTGTCCCTTCAACAGAGTGTCCCGTAATTAGAGGTAAATACATGGAAGTCCCTATTCAAAGGGAGTGGGACCAGAAAAAATGTCCCTTAAATAGAGGTGTCCCTTATTCGGAGGTGTCCCTTAGTATAGGTTCTACTGAAAATAAATAAAAATTCAGCACCTTCCAACGCCAACGTCATTTCTAAAAGAATGCATCTGCTGTATACGTATCGCCATGTGTATGAAAAAGCAGAGGGAGCCAAAGTACAATAATCCCCTGACTAGGGGGAATCTTTTTCTTTTTCGATATTTTTTTAATTTCCCGGAAGCTTCCTTGGGAACATACGGACAGGTGAGAATAGAAGCGGAAACGACTGGTGAAAAATTTAAGAGCTTCCCAAAAAAGGAGTGCTGCGGAGGGGATTTTTCCATTGTGATCTGTGGTGAGAACTAAATCGTGTGTGATTTTTTTATTCGATTTTTATTGCTCAGTCGACAAGTTTAAAACTGATAAACTTATTCGATGAGCCTTTATTTTTATTGTTGTTTTTAGTTTTACTATGAAAGTATGAGTTTTTTTTTTTTTTTTTTTTTTTTTTTTTTGCCGAATCTAAAATGTTCGCAATCGAAAATTGCAGCCAGGTTTTGAAACATCGTTTATAATAATTATAATAGTAATAATAATTATTATTATTATTATTCCATGTTCTGCAGTCTAAAATTCATTGCTCCATGTTTCTTTTTGCATTACTTCTGTCTATCTTTCAGATATTGTTCAGTCTAACAAATATTATCTAAGAAGAACACTTATAAATTGTAATATTTTAAAGGTAATTGTATAATTCATTAACAATATTCAAAAACTAAACTATCCGAACAGAAAGAAATGTGCGAAACTGTAACATTAAGGAAATAAAATGTTCTCTTAAAAAATTGAATTATCGAAAAGAACCTATTTGTCCCGATTTTCTATATTCATTTGCAGGTAAGAATGATCGCTTTGTGTGGACGACTGGCGTTTAGCCCCAAGATGGCGGATCATCCGTCACTTCGGAATTTCAGGGGCTTCTTCAACACGCTTTACAACTCGTTAGCAAGTAGAAGCTACAATGGGGTCGTTTCCAAAATTTTAAAAGTATTTTTTTTTCTGAAAGAGCATGCTTAAAAACATAGGATCTAACAATATGTTAAATAATTTGTTGAAGTTTAATATTTAAAAAAATTACTTAAATCAGTGCACTTTCATTGTTTACACTTCCTGCCGATGACATCACAAATGATGAAATGCCTTTCTGTGTTTCCATTCACAGAGCAAAATATTTAATTCGCATCTTTACTCTCGTGTATTGGCAACGATATGGTTGATAGCAAGCGTAGACCGCAATTTTAAGCACAATTTTTTCGCTTCTTGACTTCATAACGTGGAACGCAGTACAAAATGCGTCAAAGAGCATCATTTGTGACGTCATCAAGACCACGCCTTGTTTGCAAAATCGGACATTTTAAAAAACTAATTAAAAAATAACTGTTGGGAAAATTAAAGAATTTTCTGGGTCCATGTTTTTTTTTTTTTTTTTTTGCTTATTCTATCAATTTCAGTGAATAAAAGTACTACTTTTGACTGAAGGAAACAACCCCATTCTATACTTGAGATCCACTGCGCACGTACTTATTAATGTATCGCCCAATGTCTCTGTTAAACTTCGTTTACCGAATAAAGCTATCAAAGCAAATCAACCTACAAAAAATAGAGGTCAATGTCGATCACAGAATGGATTGCTTAATTAAAACAGTTAAGTCAGCTATTAAGATTGAGATAGGGTTTTAAGTGACTGATGGTTTCATTGTTGTTTGATATTTGTCGGAATGATGAAGCCATCCGTCCAAGCAAATTATACTGTGCATCAACTAAACATTGTTTTCCTTTTGTTGATTAAAAGAAAATCCGTCGCTTTATTATTTGTATTGCGCTCTGAATTCCCGCTTGTATCTAGAATTGACTCCAGAACAGTGGTTTTCAACTGACGTAATTATCCAGCGGTTCCCAACCAGTGGTTCGCGAACCCCTGGGGGTTCACGAGAAGTTTTCAGGAGGTTCGCAAAAAATAAAAATAAAAAATGTATCGTAATGGCGGAGTTTTGACATGCTTGTTTCTGATTAAGTCTCACTAGTCGACCCGTGCGGAACTCCGCACTGTGCTTCAAATCGTTTCATAAGGCATTTCGCTCTTTAAAAATTTCAAAGGAAGAACATTATGAAGAAGAACCGAAAAAAAGTAAGCGCAGAAGAGAAGGCATGTAATTAAAAGACATCAGTAACAAAACCTCGTTAAATACAACGTTGTGATACTTTGATCATCGCTCACCTTTTGGTCGTACATATTTTCAATGCAAACATAAATATCATTAAAAGTGGCTGAGTAGTGACTCGTGAAAAAGCAATAATTGTGCATGTGAAAAAACAGGTTGTGGCAAATACAGTCCTGCCCATGTGAGCATCTGACAGCAAAAAAAGAAACATTAAAAAGATATTTATTGGCACGGATTGGAATTGGCGCCATTCTGATTAACAGCCCGACACCCCAACAAACCTAGCAATTGCGCCTTCCTTTTCGAAAGCTATTCATTAAAGGAATGCGTAGTAAAAAACAGCAAAAAAGCTTTTTGACAAAAAAAAATAATAATAAGATCATTCTTCTATATTTTGTCATTAACCAGCATGATACGATTTAAAATTATTCGTAAAGCATGGAATTTGATTAAAGAATGACGAAGATCTCACGTAGCGATTGAAGTAAACATTCTAGAGAAGTAATAAATTAGATTGAAAATAAGTGTTTTTATCTTTGAATATTAAACTATTTCACATAGAAGGTTGCTTTAACCGTTACGGCTTAAATGCCCGCACATGTTTCTCTTTTAATCGAACACTTAAAATTCAAAACCAAAACCAGTTGAACTGAGTCCGTTTTTTAAGTGTAATTTTTCGAACGTAGACAAAATAACGTAGTTTTAATTTGGCGTAGTATTTTTTCATTTGTACAAAAGGTTGAACACTGCTATTAGAAACATCTACATTTCAGCATACAATGAAAATGTTTTTCTGCACAAAAAGGATTTCCTTTAGGTAAATCTAACACTTTTTTATGCTTACATTATGCTGAATGATCTGAATGTAGTCAAAGCTTAAAAAAAAGGAAGAACACTCTTCGATTAACAGTCAACTTATCCGAATGATAACTGTAGCCTGCATAAAGGAGTCGAAACACCAAGTAGCAATCCCACTGCATTTATTTTATTACGTGTGTATGTTATGAGTACATGCAATGCGTAATACTAATATAAATTTGATATTATGTCGGACAGCAAAAGCTTGCCCGAAGTTCAGATAGTTTATAGCCGAACGCTCTACCGAAAAAAACTTATCAATTTAACCGAACAACTAAGTCCAGTGCTTTTAAGCTTTATTAAAACATAAACACACACACACAGGCTTTTTTTTTTTTTGCCAAAAGCGACGTAAAAAATTAGAAAACTGCATTAGAACTTTGCTTTAGAAAAAAATGCGTAAGAACTACATTCTGCATCAAGGTTTTGAAACAGCAAGGGGCGTTTTCGAAAACTTGATTTTTCGACCGTAAGTCTAGTTTTCGTCATTAGCCAGCCTGATAAGTTTTAAAATGAGAGGGGAATAATATATAAGATAAGATATTGAAGAGAAATGTTTTTTTTTTTTTTTGAAAATTTTTACAATTTGTTACCGCAGGCTGCTTGAACCGTTATAACTTAGATGGCAGCACGTGTTCATCATTTAACAGCACGGTTAAAATACAAAATAAGTTGAACTATGCTCTTTTTTAAGCGTAGCTTTTCGAATGTAGTAAAAATGTGATAAGCTTCTTTTTTTTTTTTTTTTTGCAAAAAGAAGAAAAAATATATATATTTTACCGTTCAAATTGAGGTAGTAATTTTTTTATTTGTACAAAGAGTCAAAAACTCATTAGAAGAATATTTATTTCAATATACGATTTATTATTTTTTTTCTGAACAAAAAACAATTCTATTGTAGTCTGAAATCTTAAACCTGTTACTTGTATTTTCCCTTACATTATGCTTTAATTTTCTTACCAGAGCCAAAGCTTTAACAAAAAAAAAACAAAAAAAAACGTACAATTCAGAAGTAAGTTCGCACAAAGTCTCATCAAGTTTTCTTAACAGGAGCGTTTCCTTCTCATTAATTCTATTCCCTCATATGTGTTATTAAGTGTTCATGTAATGCGTGATATTTCTCTAATTTTTTGATGTAGATTGTCCGGACGTGGGCCCGAACACTCATTCTCCTGGTTACGAGGAGAACGCTCTGCCAATGAAGCTATTCAGCTCTGTCGGTCATACTGCAAGTTAAAGTAAAAAGTTTAACCGAAAATCTCATTCTGGTTCTTTAAAACATGTTTCTCGGTTGAAAAAAAACAATTTTTAGGCCGTGGGTCTATTTTTCGTCAGTAGCCAGCATCATAAGCTTTAAAATAAGGTGTAAATCAAAGAAATCGATCAAGAATTGAGAAAAATCTGGCGTAGAAACCAAAAACAGGCTACAGAAATAATATATAAGGATGTTCAAGCGGTTTCAAGTAAATTTTGCTCCTTTTTTATTCTTTTGTCTCTCACACATTCGATACTCTTAGCATGAAAATATTTGCATACTTCCTAATACATTTTATATTTAAATAATCTAGTCTGTCATTGCAAAGCGCCGGTTTTAACGCTTCCATTGAGAATGATAGCCCTGAAACCATGCTGAAAAAGCTCTCCTTATGAATACAATGTCCTCAGATAAAATAATTTGAAATCGTTCGTTTCCTCAGAAGCTTTTGATCTTAAAGATTGACTAAACTTGATGAAAACATTACATGGAGCATATGCGAGCGTTTAAAATATTTCAATGTTTAGTTTCTTTACCATTTGAGTCCGACGAAGAGCTATCGCTCTTTTCTTGTGTTGAGTAAAAAATGCAGAGAAGAGAGATCACTCTTTTGTTTGTTGCTATAATTTTCACACTACATAGGCTATAATTTACTTCGAGCTTCGTTGTTTAAAAAAAGAAAGAATGGCTAGCAACCCAGAAATACCGCAGGAAGTATGAAAAATTAATTACTATAGAAAATTTTCGTGGATGAAAGTTTGGCGGTGTTAGGTTTACGCAGTAAAGAAAAAAAAAATCAACGAAATTTAACCATGCTATTTACTTTGCGTCGTTTGTAAACAAGGAATGTATGAAATTTGTGTAGAAAATTTCTGTTGTAGTAAGTGAGCTTAAAAATATTTGTTTTGTTGAAAATTACATTTTGTGTAAAAATTAGAGTAAATGCGTATATTAAAAATAGATGCTTCTATTATTTTTCAGTATACGCATTTTACTCCGCACTAATAGCATAATCACAAGAAAATTGTTCGGCAATCAAACTATTAATGTACGCAGTATATCTTTAGTAAATAGCTAGGCTCGTAGTCGTAGAGACTTAACCTGCAGTAGTCCTAGAGACTTTCAAGAAGACTTAAACCTAGAGATCTTCCTCATTTTACTGTAAGAAAAAAGCTCAATTAGTTAATCTGAGACAGTTCCCCGAAAGGTATTTTGAAGATCATTCTTTAATTGACTTCTGGTTTAGTGATAAAAGTTATAAATATACCCTCTTGTGTCATTAGAATTTCAGTCAAACTATTTTCAGCCTCTTTGTTCCACAAATATCCCATTTTCAAAAAATTTTCAAAGTTGATTGAAGCTCAACACAATATAATCACTGTGTTTATTTTTTCGTGAATTTGTTTCGCGTTCATTTTTTAGCGATCATTTTAGTTCGTAGTAATATGTGTAATTCTATATTATATTTATGTTTTCGTTCTTGTTATAAATTATGGAGCAAGATCAAACTGAAAAAAATCTCCCAAATTTTATTGTCTATGTGTGTGTGTGTGTGCACGCCCTAGGGGGTTTTATTTCAAATTTGGACTTTTTTTTGTTCTTTATGTCTTAAGTTAAAATTTCACGTAAATTGCCTATCAACAAGACGAATGATTTCCCTCACCTCTTAGCATTTTATGTCGTTCAAAAGAGATTTTCTTTCTGCGTCAAATAAAGCTCACTCCAATTTTCTCAATTAATTAGAACATCAGGTATAAAGGTTTCTATTTTAGCGAGAAGTCCTGGCTCGACTCAATTCAAGCCCGAAGCTAAAGAGCAAAATATATTACTAGAGACCACGAATTCAAATGCGATTTTTCAAATGCGCAAAACTTCCGTTTTGCAATTCTCAGGAGCCCCTTAGCACCTATAGCTCTGCAAGTTGGTGCAAGTTAGTTTGGAACTCGGGAAAGGGGTGCGCTTCAAAGCTGTTTTTTTTTTTTTTTTTTTTTTTTTTAATTTCTCGGTTGTGCATATTTCTATCAAGTTATTTTTGTCTTCAAAAGGGGGGGGGAGGCATAATTGTGTTCTAATTATGAGCTTTACTTGCATTCTATTTTATACAGGAGGGAGAGGGGAATTTTCATTATGTTCGAAACGAAATTCGAAACGCGTTTTTTAATCTGATTATTTCTAATAGACGATTTCAATCGTTGCGAATCAAACAATTTTGTGAAGCAATCTTCGGGGGTTAGTGAGGGGTTTAGTTTCTGGGAACCAAAAGCTATTATAGTGCATGTTGGGGTCTCTTCCTCTTGAAGTTCTTCTCATTTGTCGTTATCTTCGTCGCTTTCTATCATTTTTTTTCTTTTTTTTTAATTAACTTGAATTTGAGTTACAATATCCTTAGAAGCTTGTTAAAATCCTTCATTCTATTTATTTAATATGAAACAATTCTTCAAAAAAAAGAGGTAATTCATTAATAAAAATATTACTAAATAAACAATTCATTTTGATTTTAATCCCTGTACATATGTTTTCTGTGTCATATGCTATGCTCTTCCACAGAAACAACATTAAGAAACGGTACGGTACGAAAAGATCATCAACTGATACATCACACAAATCAGAAATCACTATCCTTGAGTTACAATGTCCTTTTTCTCAGGATTTAATGACTTATCACTAACTATCAGTTGACTTCAGAATGCTAAAAGATTTTTTTTTTTTTCAAAAAAAGGTAAGCTGAGCTGAAAATCAATAGAAATTTTATGAATCAAAAAATATTGCTCGTTTTAAGCGGGTTTGCTCGTTAAAAGCGAGTTATGATCCTGTAGACTTAACGTTGTACCAACCAAATCTTTCTGATTTCCTCGCTAAATCCGGGTTCTCGTTAAATCAGGATTCGTTATGAGCGAGTTCGACTGTATTACTATTTCACGTCAGACAGCAAGCTCATATGTTTTAAATGGCTTAAGAATTTTTGAAAAAGAAAAGTCAAAATATCTTGCATTTTTTTTCACAACTTCTAAAAAGTATTACGTTTAGGTGTAAATAGACATGATCATGATATGAAACTTATAACGACTAAGAAAAAGTACTTGTGATTTATTCTGTTGTTGAGCTTGTGGTCTCATGTTTTTGGAGCTAAGTAAGTTGCACAATCAATTCTGATTCCAGGTCAAAATTGTAGATTATGCGGATGTGAGAGATAGAGATCAAAAACAACCATTTGTTGTGACATTTTTTTTTTTTTTTTGCGAATCTTCAGAATTAGATTGCAAACACAACTTCGAGACTAAGGAAGTATTTAAGAAAGATCGGTTTGGCAATTTTCCAAAAGTCATTTAACTAGCAGTTTATATTAATGAACCAGATGTCATGAAAAGATAAATTAATAATCGCCATTTTTACCAAGAAATAGAAAATATTTTTACTATTGGTGTTTAATTGGTGCTCTGTACGGCTTAATTTGCAAGAGACCTTACAACCACAACGGCTCAGCTACTGTATTTATTTTCGGTTTTGGTGAAGTTTTACCGATTAAACGGAATTCCAAACAATTAACGCATAAATAAAAGTTCTAAGAATAATGAAGCAGCTACTCACTTCCTTTTCTTGCTTCTTCTTCTTCTTTTCTTTATTATTATTTTATTTATTTCTTTTATTTTTCATTATCATTATTATTATTTGATAGTAAGTCCTGATCTATAATTAGAACATGGACCTGAAATATGTTTGAATGCCTAAAAATTCAAATCTATTAACTTCACGAATCAAAAAGAAGAGAAAATGGAGGAAGATGGTGTCGGTCAGAGAAATAATTGGGACACTCGGGCTATACTATTTCAACCATCACATCGTTACAAGTAAACTTGACCGAAACTTCACCTTTTCCCTTCAGTCAATAGTATCCCTCTCTTAGTTATTTAGATTTTCAATTCAACCAACAGGATCCCTCTCTCACCTAGTTAGATCTTCCCTTCAATCAATAGGACCTTTCTCTCAATTACAGTATAACTTCAATGATTTCCTCAATTTATTGATATACTAGTGGTACCCGCACGGCTTTGCCCGTAGTAGAAAATTAAAAGGTCATTTGGTTCGCCTGTATCTTTACAAATAATGGATGATGAATTTCTCGCCAATTGGCTACGTTCATTCGCTCTCCCATTCCACGTCATGATAATTCCGTAATTTACTCCTCCATCTTATGAAAATTTTGCTCCGGAAAATGTTCTTAAAATTGAAATAGAAAAAGAACAAAATCGAATTTTCGAAAAATCGCTTTGAGGTGCACACCTCCATGCTACAAACTAACTTTGTGCCAAATTTTATGAAAATCGGCCGAACGGTCTAGGCGCTATGCGCGTCACAGAGATCCAGACATCCAAACATCCTCTAGACATCCAGACAGAGAGATTTTCAGCTTTATTATTAGTAAAGATTTCACTGGTCTGGATTTAACTGCTTTGAATATATATGCTCCTCGATTTAACTATATCTCTGATAAAACGATAACTTTTTCCAGTCTCTTGACAATCGTTAAATTGAGGTTGTACTGTATTTAAATTTTCCCTCAGTGGTCAGATTTTTTTCCCTATCATCATCACTTCCCCCTCAGTCATAAGGGTTTTCACTTCATCAGTCGGACTTTCATTTCAATTATTACTCTTATTTGTGAAAATTTTCTTCTCAGTTACAAACAGCCAGAATTTTCTCCTGGAGAAGGGATCTTACAAGTATATATTAGGGTGGTTCAAAAAAACTTTTTTTCAGCTAGAGTCCAGGACACTCTCCTTTTTTTTTTAATTTATTTTTATTTTTATTTTTATTTTTTTTAGACTTACTAATAGTATTGTGCAGTAAACGTTTTAGCTTCTTACTCCAAATTTAAGAGGGTGCTCAATGACCCCCTCCATTTAACCTTAGCCGTAGTATAAAAAGTGCCACAAATTTAGAAACATTTAATTTCCCCAGCTGTTCTTTTTGTAAATAATTATTTTATTGCAATGAATATGCATATTACTCGTGTATGTAATAAAATGTAGCATTGTTTTTTCAGTTCATTGTATTTTGTTGTCCCCCCTCCAAATATTGATGAAGTTTGGGGGAGGGGGTTGAGCACCCTCTTTAAGTTGAATTTAGGAAGCTAAAATTATCCCAGTATATTGCTATCCATAAGTTTAAAAATATTGAGGGGTGTCCTGGTATCTAGGAGAAATTTTTTTTTACATGTATTTTTGAACCACCCTAGTATATATGTTACTATACTAAGGTTGTCAAAACCAAAAGTTTCAGGGGCTTAATCCCCATCATTCCCCCTCTTGCTGCACCCAATCCTTCAGTAATTATACTCGTATTTACTGCAGTATTTTCTCTAATTGTTCTTATAATAATTCCTTCCTTAGCTAATTAGAATTTTTCTCAAAATAATTAGGATTTTCTTCTTTATTCTTAGAAACACTTGTTAAAGAAAAAAAAAGGTATTGATTGTTCAATGCGTATAACTGAACTAAACAATAAGTAAAAACTTGTAAATTAATCAGAACAGTACTTATGTAAATAGTAAATGCAGCGAAAATACTTAATCTCCACTATTATGCGTATAAGATGTTTTACAAGTATTTTCTGCCTGTTTGTTGTCTGCTAAGAGTATTTTGCTAAATTCTGAAATTTCAATCGTCTCCTGTATCAGTGATTTCAAATTAATGATCGAGGCCTTGTGATTCTGAGATAGACGCTTCGCTTTGAATGCCGGAAGTCGTGGGTTCGATTCCCACCGGAACCCAGGGTGTTATTTCCTCCCTTTGTGCTGTAAATTCTGCTTGTGTTGTCTCATATGTAAATAAAGAAGTCCGACCTTTCGAGTCAATGTCAATGTCATCCCATACTCATAGTGTCCATAATAAAACTGTGGTTCAAATTGCGCAAATTGGAACTCTCTACAATTACTAACTATGAGCACTGTAATAGTAACAACAACAACAACAAACTAACGATCATGGAAAACTAATCGATTTGTGGAGTGTATAAGTTTATTTAGTTTCATACTTGGTCTTGAAGCATTCATTAATAACAGACTACATTCATCCACTAGCACTAACCACTACATTTGTCTTGACTACATTCGTCTTCCACTACATTCCTCGCACTTGAATCCCATCGTCCGAATAAAAATATGTAACTCTTCTCAGCGATCTGCATCTTGTACAGCCAACAACAAACTATGAACACGATAACAACAACAACAAATCAACGGTCTTTGAAAATTAATTGATTTGTGGAGTGTATAAATTCATTTGGTTTCAGACATGGTTTTGAAGCATTCATTAATAACAGACTACATTTATCCACTACATTTGTTCACTACAGACACTTGAATCATCGTCGAATAAAAATATTTTAACTCTTCTCAGCCGTCTGCAACTTGCACAGCCAACAACAAAGTATTCATAATATTACAAAAAAATTCTACACAATGAAAAATATATGACTGCGGAATGCCAATTAGTTCTCTTTACGAGCCATTGTTCTTCGTTCTATTGGATATAATGACTCTACTGCCAAAAGCTTGAGATTTCATTATCGACTAACTTTTAATAAAGGGCAAAACTATGGAAACTCCTAACTCTTAATTTTCATTACTAGCCACTGTTTGAAATAGTTGCCCCTTTTTTTGAAACAAAAATTACTAAGTGATACACGTATTTTTTATTTTGTCGAAATTAATAATCCGAAACGCATTAATGTAAGTAATATTAAGTAATATATTTTTAATAAATTAGTCCACATAGGCGGCTTTTTGATTTTGGTGGAAAAGATTTTAACCAAGAACTCAATGGCCCACTTTAAAGTCGTTTCTTTCTTAAGATGGCATTTTTAACCGATTTTTTTTTTTCATTTGGTGTGTAACCGGTGATGGACCGCTAATTTTGCCCTTAACCTCTTAAAATATTACCCAACTATATGTCCTTATTTAAGGGTGCCCACCTGGGGGGGGGGGGGCGGGTCATGGCGCAGACTGGGGCATTGAAATTTTTAGGGGGTGTCTTGAGGGATATTTTTTTGAATCTTCGCAATATTTAGGGGGTGCGCCCTTGCTCTTAGGCGGGCACCCCTGCCTTATTTGATACTAGGGCCTACGCCGCCTGCTCGCTTCGCCCGCCAACCCCCGATCGCCACCTACGTTGGGTGATAATTGATGACTTTAATGCTTTCACCCGTGGATGCCCCAAAGAAATCTTCCAGACTGATGAAACCATTACAAGGGTGAAACTGTAGTCTCTGAATGTTGTAAAAGGACTCTCAGTATCTTACATGAAGTTCTGCCTTAGCCGGCAACATCATTCGGGGTTCTCCTTAGCCGGCAACATCATTCGGGGTTCTCCTTAGCCGGCAACATCATTCGGGGTTCTCCTTAGCCGGTAACATCATTCGGGGTTCTCCTTAGCCGGTAACATCATTCGAGGTTCTGCCTTAGCCGGTAATCGAATTCCGAATGATTTAAAACTGACCTTCTATAATTTGAACCAGATCTTAATACAATTTGAATTTATAAGCTCTCATCTACTTGAAAACACCGAACGTGATTTTGGCAAAACTTTTCTTCTAAATGTAAGCTTTTATTTTCTCAAGAAAGCCACTCAATCACGGTTCTAAAGTTTTGATAGCGATTTGAGAAATAGTTAGAACAACGGCAGACGCAAGCTGACATAACACAGGTGCAGATCTTCAAACGCTTTAGTTCAAACTTCTTCCTATATTCATGTCGAATAATATTTCCTTAAGGCGAGACTTTTAGAAACGATTTTTTGTTACTCCACATAGGAGTTAACTTAAGTTCGACAACCTAGAAGGTTTTACCTAGGCTCCGTGTTACCATTTCATATGCATCGTAAAAGATGACTTTAATATTATCATTAATTGCAGTATCATTGTCACCTAGGTGTAAATCTGTTAAAAACGACAACAAAACTATTTCCTGTTGCTTTCAAAATACTTCTCTCATATACTATTAAATAATAAACTGCCATACTAGCTATATCTTTACTAATAGTAAAGCTGAAAGTCTCTCTGTCTCGATCCCTCTCTGTCAGAATCTCTGTGACGCACATAGCGCCTAGACCGTTCGGCCGATTTTCATGAAATTTGGCACAAAATTAGTTTGTAGCAGGGGGGTGTGCACCTCGAAGCGATTTTTCGAAAATTCGATTTTGTTCTTTTACTATTCCAATTTTAAGAACATTTTCTCGAGCAAAATTATCATAAGATGGACGAGTTAATTACCAAGTTATCATAACGTGGAACCGTAACATGGGCAAGCCAATTGGCGAGAAATTCATCATACATTATTTGTAAATATACAGGTGAACCTAAAGACCTTTTAATTTTCTACTATGGGCAAAGCCGTGCGGATGCCACTAGTCAAATAATATAGACTCCGAAAGGAAAAAATGATCAAAAATAATTTGTGCATTTTCTTGACAATTTGTGCTTTATTTAAGTCCCCACAAGCCTTTATTTTCTTTCTTTCTTTTTCTTCCTTTCACTTTACTCATATAATCAAGAATCCTGCACAAGCTTTTTTTTTTCAGGATTTTGTTATGGTGAAAATTAGTGATATTTAAATAAATTTTGCTCAACAGTTGCAATAAATGTATTATTTATAAAGTTAATTTTAACTTATTCCCCTGCTAGGGGCAAAGATACTCCATTAAAAGAAATCAATAATCAGTTAAAATTAATTCAGAATACATATTAGTTATTGAGAAAAAAATATTTTTTGTTGTCACAAAGAAAGAAAAACACCCGTAAGCGATACCAAAGGAATATCAAAGGGAGAGAAAAACAAGAAGGAACAAGACAAACCATTTCATTTCAAAATGAAATAATGTGCATTAAAGTAACTTGCTTCAAGCAAACGACATACTGTAACCTGATAAAGGAAGTAAATTTAATTAAATTCAGTAAAAATTGTCAGTGACGCGTCCTTGGCGGTTTCAGTTTCATTATGAGGCTTAAAAGTACTCTTAGTGTTTGCACACGTTTTGCACTACGCTTTTTTTTTAGCTACTTGTGGCTTAGGTATTATAATTAGAATACCACCTTGTTATTGAGTATTACGAACTTCAGAAAAATATATTATTCAACGTAGCTTTAAATTTTAGCAAATATCCTCTAAACGTCCTTGGTAATTACGTATGAGAGAGAGTCTATTGGTTGACCGCCTTGTCCGAGGAAAGAAAGATTCCTCGGATGACTTTTCATCCAAAAGCTCACAAATCTTTGCATTGAAAAAGGTGTTCCTTGTAACACCGAAACACGTGTCTGCAGTAATTTGCATTTTTTGTGCATTAAAACTTTGGTAGTTCATTCATTTAGTTTTCAAGCACAAAGGCATTTATTCGTTAGTTAAAAAGTCTATTGTTCTAGCCCAAATATTACTTTTCTGATCTAAACTAAAAATAATCACTTTTTTACTGTTGATGAAAGTCGGTATTATCTTCGCGATTAATACCATCAAAAATTCTTACCTAAGTCAACTTATGCAAACCATAGATAACAATCGATTATAATCGAAGCCGATTGAAATTAATCGATTTCTGATCCAAATCGGTCAAAGCTATTTTTATTCAAATCGATTACAATCATACATACTCGAACTCGAAGCAATTACGATAACTCCAACTCGGATTTAAACCAAACAATGTAACTTTCATAGCTGTCAGTTTAGACACGAGAAAGCTGTGGTAGGTCTGTTACTTTGAAGAAAAGATAACGAACTCTGATGCGCTGCTCTCTTTTCCTCATTTGATAACGGATGGCTGCACTGCAGGAACATTGAAGGAATCATAGGTCACTGTTTGTCCACAAAAAAGAAGAGAAAAAGAAAAAAAATCGAAGCATATTACACGTACAAGGCGATTGGTTGGAGGTCACGAGGTTATAAGGTTACTCACTCCGCCCAGATTGAATAGTTGACTAAAAATACTGGTTTTGCATCAACGATTAAAAAGAGATAACTATTTTAGTAGCAAGGGATCTGAAAGGTGGAAAGGTGATAAGCAGAGACCGACAAAAATTGTAAAATCTTAGAAGCAAGGAAAATAGTAGACTTTTGTCATGTTGTTTCTCAGAATTTGTAAGACAGTTCAAAGTCATTTATGACTTCTGAAAAAATCTTGTTCTTAAAGAAATAGTCGACATGTTTTTTTTTTTTTTTTTTTTAATTATTTTCTTTTTAGTCGTGGGCGACTTTGCGGCCGGGGTTTTGTCTGAAATTAGCAGACTTCCTGGATCACGAAAGCTTTGAAATTCTGATTCACAAACATTTTTGTGGAACGAAGTTGTTTTTTTGTGACGTAGTTGTTTTTTAATTGTTGCTAAAAACAGTGAAAAATAATAGCCATGATATATTAAACAAATTAACTTCAAGGCTCAACTCAAGCAAGCATATACAATTTGTGGATTTTGGGTATTTTAAACTTCAGATATAATGCTGGTTTTCGAAGGTTTCTTTGATTCAAGTGAAGGCATCCGTTTAAAAGTGAAATATATTGCTTTAATTCAGCCTTGAAATTAGTTGGTTAAATAAATTAACTTAAAATTACTATTATTTTTCATTGTTTTTGGCTACAGTTAAAAAGTAGATTTCGAGTATTAGTTTTCTCGTTGTTTATAACTTACTAGCAGTACTCGCACAGCGATGCCCGTGCTAAAAATTTAATGGAAGTCTGCTGAATAAAAAAAAAAATGACGCCCCCTCCCCCTCTGATGTAAAATGATCATTTTTCTTTGTATAAAATGCGTACACACCTTTTCAAAGAAAAAAAATCTATTAAAGTTTCTTTCGAATTTTAAACTTTTCGTCAAATCATTAAATTAGATTTACAGTTGCTTTAAAACTCTATTTAGCGAGTGAAGCGAGTTTACTGCAATTTAAATATTTCGCCAAATAAACAAAAAAAGACATCAAATAATATCTTTCAAATGTAAAAATAGTTCTGCAACTTTTTTGTTTATCGCCAAACTCGCCCAGCAACCACGCTCTCATAATCCATCTGTCTAACGAAAAAAAAAAAAACATACAGTGGAACATTTAAAAATCATCCTCAGAAAAAAAGAAGAAAATGTCGTACATTTCACTCGGATACAAACAAATCAAAAGTTTCTTTTATTCCAAAGCAAATCGTGAAAACAATGAATTGCATTTACGGTTGCTTTATAGCAATAATTCTAGACTGAACTGCTCAGTGCCTAACGCGCCAAGCGACCACGCTACCGGAACCCAGCCCTTTTGCAAATAAAGCGGGTGTTTTTTCTTCGGAAAAGAAAAATGTAAACTATACCACTCATTACGCCCTTTCATTATGCGCTGGGGACTTTGTGGTAGAAACTTCTCTTCAAATGCCGGTAAACGTGGGTTCGATAATCTCGGGTGCTCTGAGTGGTGTATTTCCTCTCCTTACGATGAAAATCTTTCTCATAATGTCTTATGTGTGAATCATAGACTAATAATAAGAGTAGACCGAGCTATGGCAACCCTTTTGCTGCTCATAAACCAAACCATGTGACTGGTGGATATCCTAGCAACAGCGGGCATTGATCGTAGCACACGACCAACGCTCGCGAGAAATAAAATAAATAGAATTGATGGAACACGGAAGAATGATCTTTTATGAAGTCCGATTTGTAAATTTGTTATTCTAAGTTGTAAATATTTTGTTAATATAGTGAGTTTTTCGTTTAGATAGCATTGTGCATTTTCTTTAGTCAATTTCAATAACTCTCTAAGCAATAAAAGATGCAAGCGACCAAGAAGAATCAGCAAACGGTAAGATTTTTACCTACAGTTTCAATTTAAGATACCAATTAGTACATTTTTGCATTAACGCAAAACGTTTACGCCATTTCGTTCACGCCAACGCTGACAGCTCCAAATGAAATAAAAGTTACCGAAAACTGATCAAAAACTATTACTAATGTCAAAATATTGCATAACTAAAAGAAAAACAGTTCAATCTCTGCACCTGGAAGTTTTTTTTAATGAAAACACATTGTCGTAAAATACATGTCGAGTGCCAAACTGTAGATAATGCTGCCATCTAGCAACCATGCTGCCAAGGTCTTCGCCAATCCCTTCCACTAGTCACATGATACATCTATGAACCAATTTTCTTCATCAGCAAGAATGAGAAAGTTCGGTCTACTCTTATTATTAGTCTATGGTGTGAATAAATAAAAAAAGTCCAAAATCTTGAGGCAATGGCCCTCAATCCTTCCATGATTAATAACTATGGACACGTAAACAACTACAGTAGTGTCATATAAGCTGAAGGCAACAATTTTCAACTTAATCAAAAATATGGTCATTTTTATAGTAACGAATGGATTTTAAAAGCCACTCCACCGCAGTCATTCCGTCAAAACGCATAAACTTGAATTTGTCAACCCAATGCATGAAAAATTATTTAAGTTAACAGTTTCTTATTGTTACTTACTTCTCTATGACGAAAGTATTTGTCAGTTAAAAGATTGAATTGTTACACAATTTCACAAAAATATCGTTTTGTTCTAAGAAGTCCAAAAACTTGGTTTAGAAAAGTCATTTCATCACGGAGCAGAAAATAGCACAAATATTGAGGAAAAAGGAATATAATTTTTTTTTCTTCGTCTTGTTTTTCATATTTTAATAATGAAGTGCAGAGAAAGAAAAAGGTCAGCTGAAATGAAAATAATTTCACTGTAATCGCTTACACCTTTTTTTTTTTTTTTTTAAACTGTCTTTCTGTTACACATGGAATTGCTCTGCACTAAAAGGCATTATTTTCTCTATTGTAATTAAAATAGCAGGGCTGTGGACATTATCGAACGCTGTGGATCGCTGTAAAATAAAATCCCAACAAAACATAAATGTGAAAAGGAGCCAAGTTCGACCAAAATGAAGCCCTGGGTAGACGGTGTCACCGGTAAAATAGTTCAAATCTGAATGGGTACCAAGTTTCACAGCTGTTCCTCATAGAATTTGGACTGTCCCATGTTTTTCAATTTATTCAGATTTTTTTTTTTTTTTTTTTTTTTGAGCAATCACGATTGCTTATTGCTTTCATTTGACAGTCCTTGATGTTCCGGTTCCTTTTTCAACTTGGACCAGGGCTGCAGCACCAGCGTCCACCGGCGGCGGCGCGGCTGGTCCTGAGCACTGTCCCCCGGAATCCACTTTTGCTGGGCGGTGACCTCCATGTCCTACACACGCATGCTCATACACAGTCGCCTACGCGCGCACGCCTTTACACACATACACACGCCTACGTGCACACACGTAAGCCTACACACACACACGCACACAACTATACACACGTAACCACCCAGGAGGAGGGACATGCTTGGGAGGGGGGAGCCATTTCTAGAAACAATAACTCTAATCAGTAGGGTCTTGTCGCAACTCGTGATTGCGAAAAACATAATTTGAATTCAAAGTTTCGGAATTCAAATTAGAGTTAATCGGAAGTGGGTCACAGATCTTTTTTTCTTTGATTCCGGATTTTAAACTTGCGGCAAGTTTAGGTCGTCAATAAACAATTTCCAAAACATTTGACTGCTCCAATTATACAGTTACTTGCTAAGTTTAAATCCGGGATCAAAAAAAGTAAAAAATTGTTTTCAAAATGAATTGAAGAACACGGGGCAGTCCAATTTCCATGAGGAACTGCTATGGAACTTGTTATCCGTTGAGATCAGAATCTTGTCGGTGACACAGTCTACCCAGAAACTTATTTCGATCGAACTTGGCTTCTTTTCACATCGATATTTTGTTTGGATATCATTAAGTTTTGAAAGCTAAATCATAGTAATGTTCTTCTTTAGAATTAAATGTAAAAGCACGTACAAATACAACTTCCATCCCCCCTGCTTTTACCATGCACTGGTTTCTTTTCATTTGTAATTTCGAAGATATTTCGATAACTGGGGGTTTGGCGCTATCGTCAATTATGGGCTATAATTGTTTGCTTCTGTCACTATCAGCAAGACCATAGCCGAAGTATATTAGCCCTTGGTCTTTGGCGTCCACAAATTTTTTGACAATTGAGAAAATTGCTAAGACTCCTAGTTTTTAATTTCTTCCCGCAATTTCTACATTGTCTGGGAGAATTATCATAACGTAGATCGTAAAATATGCAGAATTGGCGAAACCATTTCCGCATTGTTTATAATTCCGTGGCGCCAAGTTTGTGGACGTTTAAGAAATTAAAATGAAGCGAAGCAAGCTAAAAGCCGTAACCATGGCAATGCGAAACAAAACATCAGTAATTTTAATAGAGATTAGATTTATTCGAACTTTATTTTTAACGGCTTGTAACTTTTTTTCCTTTGGAGATAGAATGTTATTTTTTCGACCATAGGTCGAGATATTTCCGGAGTAAAAAATCTCGCTTTTTCCAATGCTGTCAAAAAGAAAACTGTGGGACAATTCCTTCACTTTTTATTGACAGATTTAATAAAGAAAGTAGTGCCTAAATTTCAGCCAAGCCTAAAAAAGTTCGAGCTAAAAACGCAAATTACTCCCTCTGTAATTAAGTTAGAGCATTGAAATAAATTGTTTAGAACGCAGAAAATTCTACTCTTTTTAACGATACATAATATTAATATGTGCAAGTTATTTTTCACCGCTTTAATAGCCAATAATAGGCAATTTACGTGAAATTTGGGCCTAAATTTGAATAAAAAAGAACTATTTATCGGATTTTTTCGAATTATAGCCTATGTTACTCAGTAAGAAAGCACCTTTCATATAGTGAAAGAATTTTTCAAATAGGTGGTTCCGGAGATTACCTCGAACATATAAACACACAAAAATCCGCCCTCTCTCTTTATAATATTAGTAAAGATTTTCTTCACTGAAACATGCAATTTTATTGTGAATGTGTCTAAGTCAGGAGCAGAAAGAACAAAGAGCGAGGCGTGAGAGAAAACAAGCAGGCCATGTTTTGCTAGTTTTGTGTTTTACATTGAAGTATATGAAGAAAAATATGTTTCATTTTGTGCAAGAACTAGACATCTCCAACCAATATTACAGAAGGTAATAAAGAAAAGAAGTTTGAACAGACCACATTTCAGGAGAAGAACAATATGTCTTCTCAATATCTCATAGTATTAATTTGAAAATAAAGTGTGTTTTATCACAAGACTCGGTGTTGTGTTCTCTTTTGAACCAAATATAATTTGAATCATGCTTAAAAGTTCAAAACGTTTTTGGATTGTTATTTGTGTTTGGAGTAAAGAAAGCTGAAATACATTACAACTTATTACATGAAATAATTGGTTTCATAGTTTCATATAGAGGTAAATTCAAATTTCATTCGTGGTCTTCAATCTCGATCAAGTTTTTTTTTCTTCCATTTTATGCCATCAGATGCATTAATGCTGTTAAAACATGAGTAGAAGGTTCTTTTTTTTTTTTGAATTTTTATGTACAAGAATGCTATCAAAGTATAAATGGCATTTTTTTTTGTGCAATCACAGATTGCTTATTTTCCTCACTTGACCAAATTTAATGTTAATCTGATTTTTCAGATTACCATGGTTACATTTTTCTGATTACGACGGTTGTTTTTAATCTTATATAATTAAAAACTGAGCGTATGTACCTATGTATGTAACTATGTACGCAACTGCGTATGTTACTTCACCCAAACGACAATGAGCTGACCATCGAACCAGCTATCGATGGATTCGCAATCTTCCCGTCTTTATGTTTGGCTATTTAACATAATCCTCCGATAATAATTAGCGGAGATATCAATTAAAAACTACATATTAATTATGACACTTAGATTTCGACATAAAATTCCTATTTTTCAAAGGCTTTCCTCCATTTAAATTATTATTCAGTGTTTCATCTCAACTTTCCATAACAATACTTTTATCAAAATTTGTAGCGTGAAGAAAATCATTAAATGAAAGATCTGTTGCCATTTTTTTCCCTCGAATATGAGCAAATAAAATTGTTTTTTGTTTTGAGGCTTTTTCTGCAATCGGGGGATTTAAAATGCTTCCTTTTTGGATATTTTTCTGAAATCTGCCGCAAAATTTTACGGATTTTTTTTTTTCATTCAAGCCTGATTGTTGAACACGTGTCACATGACATAACTTTTATTTTCGAGGTAGTGCAAAGCCGGGCGACGCAGCTAGTATTTATAAATTTTCGTCGCCAGTTACAAATCGTCAGGTTTGATATCATTCATATTTTTTTCAAGGACTTTACATTACAGTAGGGGTTTTGTGTAAAATTACGTTTTTTCAGGAAATTTTTTTTACAATAGATGAATTTTTTTTTAAACATTACTACTATTTCATCTAAACACAAAATTTTCAGATTACCAATTCCCGTCATTTAAGATTGAGAAGAAATTAAAATGTATAACGTTGTACTCTGTAAATAATCTTTATGATAAGTGTACTGGTGGATATCGGCCATAAAAACTTTACCTTCATTACCACATTCTAATCACCATTTCTCTTTTTATGGATATGCCTCGTATTACCTATTCTAGAAAATCACCAGTCATAGCATGACGGTGCAAATTTCTTGGCCGTTTCCATTCTATTCTTTTTGTAGAAACAAGAAACCCAACGAGTAGGGTCCTATCGCAATAGGTGATTGCCAAAAACATATTTTGAATTCAAGACGTCAAATTCAGTTTATTACTGGATGTTTTTTTTTTTTTTTTGGTTTTGTGAAACAGATGCAATATCGACAGTAAAATATAAGTGAGGGGATTGTTTTTTTTTTTTTTTTCCAGTTTTATGCCAATCGATGCAATAATGCTAATAAAATATGAGTGGAGGCTGTTAAAAAGGTAGAAATTGAGAACCGCAAATCTGTAAATCTGTACGAACACTGAAAGAACTGTAAATCTTTAGCTTCATCGAAATCTTACCACACCAACAATGGCGTAGTTAGGGGGGTGGCGGAGGGGGCGATCTGCCCCTTGGCGGCACAATTTTGGGGGCGGCAATTTGACACATTTGATGTTCAAAAGAAAAAAAAACTCATTTTCACATTAAGCAAGTTTTGCTTTCTACCTAAAGTAGCATTTTTAGGAAATCGTTTTCAAAAAGTTTCCAAGGAAAATCTGTCTGACTTTCCCTTTTTTAGTGAGATTTGGCCATCTCTCAACACCCCGAAAAATTTCCTACAGTTACGTGTCTGAAACTTCGGTATCGAAAACTTTTCAAAGAGAGACCGCGAACTTTCCCTTTTCTCTTAGCGTCACCAAGAATAGCCTAAAATTGATTTCAATTTTGAATACTTTGTGAGGCAGCCCCTGTTTTCTTTAAGCCTAAAATTGTATTTTTAACACTTCAATTTCGGAAAATTTCCTTGAGATCCGCCGACCATTTAGCGCCATCAAAGAAGGACTGAAACTGACTTTAAACTTTGAAAAAAAAAATCTCTCCTTCCTAATTTACTAAAAATTGTTTAAAACTGAGATTTTTGGGTTAAATTTTGTAATTTTCGATGAAGCCATAAACTTTTATTTTTTTCGTCTGTGAGAAAAATTAATTAGTTTTCTTTCGTCTTAAACTAAGTTTCAGTTTTATTTAAAATACTTTTGACAGTTTAAAGTATTAACTTTTTCTCAACAAAAGGGCGGCAAATTGAGGAACCGCCCTGGGCGACAGAATGTGTAGCTACGCCGCTGCACACCATTTAATTTTTGACAGCTACGCTTTGACTTTCACCACAACCATTTAAATCAGAATTATTGTAATCCGTTTACATGATCCATACAGAGGGATTGTTTCACAGTCTTTTTTAAAAATTAGCAACAAAGGTTACGAGCGCCTAACGGAAAAAAAAAAGTTTCTCAACAGCATCACGAAGACTTGTTGCAAAGGCTAATGCAGCAACAAGGACACAGAGACAGTGTTAAAACGGTTAGTTATCTATTCTCTGATGCGTGAAGATTTGAACGTGACGAGAGTCTTGAACAGTAAACTACCGCGGGAAAGGAAAATTTTGAATACGTTTTGAGAAGAAAGCATATATACTAGAAAGCATTTGCTAAGCGATAATACTTAATACTGCATGTGTGGGTGCTTGTTTGTGTGTTAAACTATTGTTCCGATTTCTATTTCCCCGATATTATTTTACATTTATTCAAGTATTTCTTTAAATATTTCCTTCCTTTAGGGCAAGCCACTGTCAAAAGTCATTATATTTCGCGCTTTTTTAACTTTTTGAAAACATATGAAATGTTCTCTCCAAGAATGGGCCCCACCTATCAAAAATCTTAATTTTATTTCAACATGTTTAAACGGAAAATTCTCATCTTGATTACGCGGGTTATACGAGATATTCAGAGCTAAAATGGGGATCAAGTTCACTTAGATTCAATCCAATTTAGTTCTAAGAGCCTCATTTATGTACATAATAGTCTAAGCTTAAGATCCAACTTGACTAAGACTAGGCTTGTCCTACCTCATCAAGTTTCCAAAAATTCTTGTTACCTTAGATGAAGAGTAAAAGTTGCAAATAAAACGCGAAAGTAAGAATTTCTACTGCTTACACGTTAACTAATCAGGGTTGCCAGGAATTGAAAGGTATCTAACAATGAGTAATTACTAACAAAGAGTAATTTCATCGAGTTGCCGAAAATTGTTATCATAAATGAAGAGTAAAAGCTGTAAATTAAAAGCTAAACTAAGATTGTCTACCTTTTTCGACTCCCTTATCAGGATTGTAAGGGGATAAAAGGTGCCCAAAGAGGGAAATAATTTACCCCTCATCAAGTTTCCTGAAATTATTGTCATAAATAATGAGTAAAAGCTGTAAATAAAACGCTAAGTAAGGTTGTCTACCTTTTTCCGGTTCCTAAGCAGGATTCTAAAAGGTGCCCAAAAATAAGTAATTTATCCTCATCAAGTTTCCATATAAGTTATATGAAAAAATGTAGGTAAAAATATTAAAAAACCAATCAATATTGAAACTTCGAATAGCGGCAACCCTATAGTTGAACCACTTTTGCTTAGGCAAACCTATACCATCGGTTTTGTACTATTTTTACCAATATTTTTATATAACTTATGTGGAAACTCGATGAGGGTAAATTACTCATTTTTGGATACCCCCGAATTAGTTTACACGCTACAGGTAGACAACCTTCGTTTGCGACTTTTACTATTTATTTATGATAACAATTTTTGGAAACTCAATGAGGGTAAGTTACTCATTTTTGGGCACTTTTTATCCTCTGGCAATCCCGCTTAGCGACCGGAAAAGAGTAGACAACCTTACTTTAGCTCTTATTTACAGTTTTTACTCTTCATTTATGACAACAATTTCCGGAAACTCAGTGAGGAATAAATTATCTCTGGGCACTTTTTAGCCGCTGACAACTCTGATTAGGGATCCAAACAAGAAGTTCCGTCTAGAACTATGCGAGCCTACTTTCCCGTATACCCATACTACTTTCTAGTACCTGATCAATATTCTCAAAAATTGTTTCAAACATATTTTTGCTAGTTTCTAGGAATAAAGTATTCCTCACACATCTAAAAAAAATTAGATGCGTAAAAAAAAAGCAGCACTTTTTAAACAAAGCAGCTATACACTTTTTTCCCTTAAAAAAAATTCTTTAACAGCTTTCAAAACGAAAAAATAATAATTAAAATTAATAAGCTTATTAAAATAAATACATCATATCAAAAAAAAAAAGTTTCTTTTTTCCCTGTTGCCAAAAATAATTTCTTAAATCAATTAATGCACTTACCAAAATAAATAAAAACAATAAAATGTCAACTTAAAAAAATACTTTTCATTGTCAAAAAAAAAAAAAAAAAAAAAAATCGTCTGCGCATATCGTTATGTAGAAAACTGAATACCTAAATTAAAACTTTAGCGTGAAAATAAAATTTTTTGCCAAAGCTACGAAGTCAGAGTCGAAATCGGGGAGTCGGAGTCCGATTAATTGTCGGGCACAGGAGTCGGAGTCAGGTGCCTCTAAGTTCTCGGAGTCGGAGTCTGGAAATTGGCGTCAATAGCTATTTCCAACAAAATTTGTTTGAAATAAATCCGCCTTCAAGTACGGAATCTACATTGACTTTCAGTTTCCCCGTAGGCGCTAATTTTAAGTTTTTTTGAACTGTTCAAAATTGAACAAAAAAAAGTTCAAATCAAAAAGTGAAATATGGGAATGAGGTGTTCTCGCCGAGATCTTTCGAACAAAAAAAAGTTTGTTCGAATCGGACTATTCATTCAAAAGTTATTAGGGGGGGGGACAGACAGACAGACCGACGGACCGACAGACTTTTTCCCCCATCTCAATACCCTACTTTCCAATTTTTAATTTTTCGATATTTATTTAATTATTTTATTTATTTTCGTTTTTTTTTTTTTTTTTTTTTTTTTGTTTTTCGCGCAGAACTAAAGTGGATCAAATCGAAAAGGATTTGATCCAATTTTTTCAGGACGTTTGTAAATTAGCTGACGTAATAGTTGGTTCTAAAAAATTCCAGAGACAAATTTGTGCCTCAAAGCCAGACTAGCCAAAGTCACATAATCGCTACTTTGCAGGAGACAGAGAAAACGCTTTTCGGGTGTATACAAAGGATGAGTCTTGAGCTCTTTTAACACTAGTAAAAAATTGGAAAGAAATTTTTTTCAGAATTACTTTCATATAGCTCTATGCGGAATATGATTGTTCACAAATTAACTGAAAATCACAATTTTTGGACTTAGTTAGTCTGGCTCTCAGGTGTAGAAATCTTAGAATAATTAATAAAATTTTAGTTTATCATTTGGCTTTAAAATATTTTGAAGAACATCAGCCGAAAATGAAAATGGTAGGTGTCAGAAAACTAAAATGTTTTCATATTTTTATGAATATGCCTTATCTTTGTTTATTATTAACAAGTAATGACTCTGTTATTGTAAAAATACAATGTATTGTAAAAAAACTGTATCGTGTAGTCTGTACAGTTGCTAGAACATATATCAATTGAACAAATCTCAATAAACACCGTAAACACAAAGGAAAAACGTTTTTACTTCCAAAATACGAGCAAACAGTATGGTAAAATCACATCACTAAGACTTTACAAGAGAGCTACACACAAAAAACGCTATTTACTCCCTACTTACTGATTGAGAACTAACTCGAGAAATTTAGAACAAAGATCAAGAAGGTCTATTTTTAATCTCTTTATTAGGAAAACATTGTAAATTTCTAGAAAAATCTACTATCATCCATTATGTCCGAAAAAGCTTGAAAATGTCGCTAAGCTTGTCGACATCTTGTGTTTTTTCGCCAAATTTGGGACTAAAATTAAGTCGCCGAAAAATGATGCCAAACTGGCGATGTCTCGCTAAATGCATAGACCTTGCCAAGGGAGAAAAACAACATCGTACAAGTAAAGCTCCAAAAAGTGAGGCAATTTTGAATGAAAATTAATGGAATAAACGCCAAATTGAACAAAGTCCAGTAGGAGGCGTTTGGCTCGCACGTTTTTGACCACCCTCCGTACAGCCCAGATCTTGCTCCTAACGACTTTCATTTGTTACGGCATCTGAAGTCTTTCCTTGGCGGTCATTGGTACAACAGCGATGACGAGCTGAAGGAACATAAAAACTTGTTCCACGTTATTGCGTGCCTGGAAAATCACGGGAGCTATGCAAGGGCGCCCATATGCAAAATTGTAAGAGGAGGGCTCAGATATTTTTCACATGGTTTAGCAGAATATTTTCCCCATGGAAACCGATTTCAGGACAGATTAGAGTCATTAAAACTTGACATTTTTAATAACTTATTCATTAATGGCTGGAGAAGAAATGTTTTTACATTTATGCAAAGAAAAAAGTATTGAAAGCAAGAAAGTTCTAATTCCTAAGGGAGGCGGGGCTCGAGCCCCACTTGCCCCCCTGTATGGGGCCCTATGGAGTTATGTCAAAAAATAATGCGAAGGCGGTAGATTTTTGTACAATAAATTTCTTTGCTCTATCTGTTCTTGTTTTTTTTACTTTAGAACAGAACTTACTTTCCGAACATCCCTCGTGTTATTGCACAATACACATTATGTTAAAATTCTTTATGAATGAAATGTAAATGTTTGCTGTAATCTTTTTAATTTATTAACCATTTGTTTTAGTAAATATTTGAAAGAATATATTTATCCTTTCTTTTATTTTTAAAATTAATTAATAAAGTTTATGCCCCACGAGAAGCCCCGTTCTCGGTCGATTTGGCACTTTTTACTGACACTCAAACAGTTCCAATAGTTTTTCGTACCCAAATCTTTTATTTTTCAGCATGACCCTTCCCACCTCCCCTAAAATGCTAATCTGTATACGCCCCATGACTGGTTTACATAATTAAATTTCAGGTACAAAAGCAAGTTATCTACATAATTATTATTCGACTTTAATAAAATCTTGATGTCCATACGACCAGTTTTTTTTTTTTTTTTTTAATCGTTCAAACTCATTTGAAACTTCTGTCGCTATTCACTGCTGTGTGCTTATTTACATGCAACATGTGAGCCGCAGCTGCGGTGGTGCAGCACCGTGGTCACGGTCACGGACATCTGATCACGATTGCACCAACGGTGGCTCTGAATAACATTTAATAGAGTTATCCTTATTCCAGAATGAAACTTTGCTTAAACTCAATCGTTATTTTTCATGAAATGCAAATGGCCTCCTTCCTCCATTACGCCTTCCGGAGGGGGCCACCTGCTTTCTCCGTTGGTGCATCTTTGCGAAAAGATAATAGAATCCATGCAAAAGATAATGGCAATTTAGGTAGAATTCGCTCGAACTATTTAAGCTCTACGATTAGAATTCATTTTGTTGAATGTCATGTAGCTAGACCTAAAACAGTATATGTTTAGCTCTCGTAACTGGGAAGTCGCCGGTTCGGTGCCGACCGGATCGAAGATCATCCGTGTTCGTTAATGGTGACCGGTGCACGTTGAATATGTTCGTGGTCTCAAAGTCTTTCCACGTTCCCTTTCAGGTTATTTGTGGTAGGGAAAAACTTGGAATATTTCTCTTAACATTTATTATCAGTTTTGAAATGTGTGCAGTAGTTTGAAAAATATATTTTTTTGACATAGGTCTCATCATTTGTCCTCAAACTATACAAGAAAGCCAAGAAATTCTTCAAAATAAAATAAACAGAAAAGCTCAATGATTAAACTTCATAGCTAATCGAAGAGCTGTGAAAGAAAATGAACTCTGAAACTAGAAATCGTATACTCGAACCATACACAACATTCCATCATTTAAGAACGCCATTTTAATTCGCAGACATCAAGTCGCATTCGTCTATCAAAAACAGGTTTTCAGAAACAAAATTGGATGCGTCCTTGAGTACCTGCAAAGTTGAAAAACAATACCAAACGCAAAAATTTTTAAACTTTCTTAAGCTTACTTTTCTGACCTTCATCAAAACGACGGTGGAAAGATAATAAATTCTCAGGAACAATAATAAAAGAAGATAAACGAGAGAAAAACAAAATAACTTAAAAAAAAAAAAAAAATCAAGACCTGGTCCAACTTGCAGCGTCAGTCTTTCAAGTATCTGTGCAAGTTAACTCCACGATGCACGCAGAAACAAACACCATATCTATTATTTTCCAGGTTCTTGATCTTTCTGGTAAAGAAAAAAAAAAACCCAAGATTTCGTATTTGTTTCGCGTATGTTTTAAATTGACTTAAAAAGGTCAACAAACTAAAATGTATTTGCACAAGCATTATTGTGCAATTGATAAATGAGATTCTTCCTCAGAGAATTACGTGGCCATTAGACAACACTTTTCACATTTTGTATTAAAAAATAACCTCTCATAGAAAAAAGATAAAATATTTTAAGGATAGACTTTGCATTCAGTTTTGATTAAAATGGCGGTGAAAGACATTGCTTGCTAAATTCCTGGGAGCAGAAACAGCGCGACGCTGCGACGAGCGTTGCAGATTTTTGAGAGGGTCTGCAGACTGTTTCTTAATTGGAAGAAAGAGAAAAAAAAAAGAAAAAGAATTTGAATTCTAAAATTTTGAATTCAAATTATGTTTTTCGCAATCACGAGTTACGACAGGACCCTACTGATTGGTTACTACCCTATTCACCTGTTTCTAGAAACGGCTCCTGTCCCATCAAGCCTGCCCCTCTTCTTGGGCGGTTACGTGTGTATAGTTGCGTGTGTGTAGGCTTGTGTGCGTGCGTAGACCTGTGTGTATGCATGTTGGGGTGTGTGTATGTGTGTAAAGGCACGTGTGTTAGAGTATGTATGTGTATGAGCGTGCTTGCGTGTGTAGGATATGGACGCTACCGACCAGGAGAAGCAGATTCCGCCCATATACAGAACTTTAAGGGGGGGGGGTGAGCTCAGATATTTTTTCCGTGGTTTAGCAGGATATTTTCTTCATAGAAACCGATTTCAGTACAGATTAGAGTTATTAAAGTTTGACACTTTTAATAAATGATTCATTAATGGATAGAGAAGAAATGTTTTTATATTTTTGAAAAGAAAAAAGTACTAAAAGCAAGGAAGTTCTAATTTCTAAGGGGGGCGGGGCTTGAGCCCCCACTTACCCCCTATAGGGATGCCCTTGCTCAGGACCATAGGAGCCGCGCCTGCAGAGGACGGTGGAGGGTTGAAAAAGGAACCAAACATCAAGGACGGTCAAATGAAAACAATTAGCAATTGTGATTGCTCAACAATTGTGATTGCTCAAAAAAAAAAAAAAACTTTTATTTATTTTTATTTTATTTATTTTTTTTTCAAGAAAAACATTTTAAATTTTAACTTATTTCTGTTCCTCAGAGCCAAACGGACGTGAGACGTAATTCCAAAAATTGCGATTTTCAGTTCATTGGTACATTGTACGTAGAAGCCATATGAATCGTAATTCTATTTAAAAAGAAAAATCCTTTTCAATTTTTGACCAGGGTTAAAAGAGAGCGCGTCCTATCTTTTGCTTGAGCCAGATAAAAGTTTTCCCTCTATCCTGTAAAATTATCATAGTGTGATTTACATCCTTCTGGCTCTGAGGAACAGATTTGTACTGCATTTTTACCTCTTTAGTTTTTTCGATTAATCTAAAGTCCGTTTATCTTGCACACTATTTTTTAAGTTTTTGATCTGCATCGCAGGTTGCTAAAAAAAAAATCTGCCGTCGGAGATAAATTATTCAACTTTTTCTTTGTGACTGGGTTGTTTTTCTTTGTGCGCTCCATTCTCAGCTTTGTAAAATGGTTTTTGTGATTTCTGAAAGTTTTTAAAATGTGGGGCTGTCCTCTCTTACACCGAGTTATAAAATTGAAATATAAGTTGAGAATGCAAGTTTTTTTTCAAATAAAAATATCGTTTTGAGAGTCTGCTACACTTTGAATTTTGAAAGCAGGATTTTCCTGCTTTCAAAATTCCCAAACATTTCCGAACATAAATTTTTGGGAGCGGGAAAATTCAAAATTTTCTGAATGTAATTCTGAATTTTGCCGAACGATAAAATATGACCGTGTTTACACCTACATCAACGACAAAAAGAGCTAATAAGGCATCATGAAATAAATAAATAAATAAATAAATGGTGAATCCAGCTTTAAATTTTGCCGAGTTTTTGAACAAAATTTGGCGAATAAAGAAAATATTTTGAGATCACCGTGACCTCTCATGAACTCCCACCGGGCTGCCCTTGTTAAAAAGGTTAAAATATTAAATCCTTAATTTAAACTACAGTAACTAAAGGAACCTTGAATAAAACTTCTAATGGACTTTCTCTCCCAATAAGATCAGACCTTGAAACTAATACGGAGACGAGCGAATGAAAAATGAAGTAGTTTTTACGATCCCCTCATTATTATGGAGCTTAAACGAGGAAGATTTAATATTACTACCTCATAAATTATTTAAACGCAGGAAATGAACTTGCATGAAAAACGAGATGTAGTCATAGGTAAAGTTCGTCTCTGCTACATGGATAAATTACGGATAAAATTACCGTTGACCGTTAAATGATTTTGAGAGTTTTCTATAGTTTAATTTTTTGGGATAATATCAAAAAAAAAACAACAACATAAGTTGGTGACAGTATGACAAATTTCGAAATTGTACCGCAAAATACTATTTTTGAAAACATGTGAATTTAAACTTGAGTTCAAAGTTTCTTCAAGTCCCCACTTCACCTTTGTTCTCGTTTTTTTTTTTTTTTTTTTTTTTTCATACTTTAGAAATTACTTTTGTTTTTCCATAGTTTGATTTCAACCTCACGTCCACTTTTCTCATGTCTCTGAAAATAGTAACTTGCGAAAATTGTAAAATGATTTTTCTAGGATCCTTTCATGTGGATCTACGTTCCATCTTTGAGCAGGGCCGACAAGAGCCCACGTCAGCCTAGTCGGAAACTAAGAGCCCGACGCTCCAAGTAAAGTACATTTTACAAGTATTATGGAGGGAAAGTAGCCCGGTAACGGTAAGCACACTGAAGGGGTTCGCTTTGGCTCTCGACGGCCTTGCCTTTGAGAGAAATAACATCAAATTTTTAAGAGGATAACTAACAGCAGCATTAGAGTGCACTTGAGGAGACTGTCTGTCACACTTTTATTAAACATTTTTGACACCATTCTCCTCTTTGCTACAAAGTGTCACACTGCACCTCACCCCGGCCTCATCCTTTGTCACAGAACACCCTATTTTTCACAAACACATTAAACTGCGTGATGTCACACTTCATGTTTCCTCCTCTCCTCTCTCCCCTTCGCCATGAAGTGTCACATTTCACCTCAACCCCTCCCTCTTCTTTGCCACATAACTCGCTATTTTTTTCATAAACATATTCTTATTTAAAAAATACCTGATGTCATACTTCGTGTTACCCCCTCTTTCCTCGTTGTCACTAACTGTTACAATTTCATGAACCCCCTCCCTCTCAAAACGTGACATCATTTAGGGACAGCCCCATGACAAAAATAAGGTTATCCTGAATATGTTCTCTCACTTAGTTTCGCTTATAGTCGAATTAATCAGCTTGAATTTCATCCATCTATTTTTTTTCCTTTTTTTTTATTGTGCAAGTATTCGAATCTTACGTTTGTGACCATCTGTTATTTCTAAAGAACGTTCTTTCAGCAATCAATATTGCTTATTGAAATAACTTTGTCGTAGCTTAAAGTTTCTCATTCTTTTGCCTTTGTAATTGGTTAACAGTGAGTTAAGCAGTTCGTTTTCTAAATTTATTACTATTAAGTACTATTAACTATCATTTTTATTTTTGCTGACGATAAACATTTTCGCATCGTATTCTCCTTTCCAATTGGATGTCTCACATTCTGAGGAGCCGCTTTTGCCGAGCGAAAGGAGTTCCTGTACAATTAGCAGAAACAACACCAGTGGCGTAGCTAGGGAGGGGCGGAGGGGGCGGTCCGCCCCGGGCGGCACTTTTGGGGGGGGCGGCAATTTTACACTTTTGATGCGAAAAAATTTAACGTGTTTTCCCAACAAGTAAATCATGCTTTTGATCTTTTTCGGGAGTCAAAAAACGGTCTTTGAATTCTAAGGTTGTGGTACGACTATGATAATAAAATTACACAAATACAAAACATGTGTTGTTCTTGTGGACATCTCAGCATTATATTTTTGGCTTTTCCTCTTCCTTCATCTGAAGCTAGACTGAGGGCGGCGGTACATTTTTCAAGAAGCGCAACCGAACCTTCATATCCTTTAACGTCACTAAACAGCCCAAAAATGCAGTTTTAGGCCTTGAGCCTCGAAACATTTCGAAGGTATAACGCCCACCCCATCCCTTTACATCTCATCTTTAAGCCCAATATTGAATTTTTTAGATTTAAATACCAACAAATTCCTAAAGGCCGTCAACCCCTGACCCTTCCTGTAACGTGATTTAAGATAGTCAAATATGTATGTTAAGGACATCAACTTCGAACTTTAAAATCCTTATCGCATCCAATGTCTCCAAAAATAGCTTAAAAATGGGTTTTTGAAACTTAAATTTCAAAAAATTCTAAGATAGGGACCCCAAATGTGCATGAAATCACCTACGTCATAACAGTTGGCTCCAAATTTCGATTTTTGAAAGTTCTGAGGGAAGACCGCAAAACCTTCTTGTTTCAAATTAGCAGCAGTTACGAAAAAGATTTCGGGTGGTAAAACACCCTCCGGACTTTCTCTCTTGACGTTGTTCGTCAAACAACGGCTAAAGTCGCGTTTTTAGGACGTCATTTTCAAAAAATTTCATAGGGAGACACGGGAAAACCATCTGACTTTCCAACATTTTTGGAAATAGTTGAAACTTATGCCGTCACAAAGATAGCCTACAATTGCGCTTTTGAAACTGTTGCATCGGAAAATTTCTAGAGGGCTCCCGAACGTTTCCTATTCTCTTTAACGTCATCAAAGATAGACTAAAATTGATTTCAAGTTTGAAAATATTTCGGGAGGAAAATTCAGTCTTTTTTGAAGTTAGGGGAAGCCCTTACATCACTAGATAGAGCCTATATTTACGTGTTTTTCAGTTTAGTTAAAAAGCTTTGTAGACAGCGGCGCTGAACCTTACCCAATATCTTCACGTATCCAAAGATAGCCTAAAATTGCTTTTTTAAGACTTCAATTTCGGCAGATTTCCTTGAGAAGTCCCTGCCCCCTAACGTCACCAAAAAAAGCTTAAAACTGATTTTAATTTTGGGGGGGGGGGAATCTGGAGCGAGCTCAACGCTTCTTTTCTATAAGCGTTACCAAAAATTGCTTAAAATTCCGAATTTCAACTTATCTTTTGGAATTTTTTGGTGGGGCACTGAATTCCTTTTTTTTCCTTCTGAAAGAAGAATTTTCTTTATTAAAATCTAATTAAAACATTTTAACTATTTCCCATCAAAAGGGCGGCAAATTGAGGAATCGCCCCGGGCGGCAGAAAGCGTAGCTACGCCACTGAACAACACCACCATCTTATTCTCTCTCTCTCTCTTTTTTTTTGTTATATTTATTTACTAATTCATTTGCTTATTTGCAGATTTTGGATCTTTTTGCATCTTTTTTATTTTAATTTAATAATTTAATTTTAAGTAGCTAGTTTATTTATTTATTGCACACGATAAGTCTTTTCATATCTTATATTACTGATTATTCTTCATATATTATTTAGGAGAATTTCGTTGTGGTATGCAGCTTCGAAATTTTGAAAGAAATCATTTGCGTATTTCAGGTAAATAAATGCTGTGATAGTTTTTGTATTTCGCTAATCTTGCTTTTACAATAGGTTTTTTGAGGATTGTTGTCCTTATTCCAATGTCATTCTGATTTCATTTATTTTGGACGCATTATTTACGCCCTTCAGCTGCGTTTGTTCAAGAATAAAACAGAGGTAAATTCATTTGTACCTTTTTAATTTTTTTAATAATATTATTTCTCCAAAGGTTCTTTTGCTCGTTTGTTTCGTTGAAAGGTTTCTACTTCAATCTTGATTATGAAAAATGTGATATGAATTTGTCAGAAACAAATTCAAGTTTCTTTCCTTCTTCTTCTTCTTCTTTTTTTTTAAATATTTTCTCTTCTATTTTCTTTTTTTCTTTCTTTCTTTTTTTTGTCTTCCTTATAATTATTTTTTACATTTTCATATGAGGAATTAAACTTTTGATTTTCGAATTGGCAAAACCGGGGGATTATTTTGACCCTAAAAGTATCCGAGTTGAAATAAAACACTTTTTTACGAAACACCTTGTCTACACTGAGCTCTTCAAAAGGTGAACAGTCGTATAAATGTGTTCTCGTAGAAATTAACGGTAGGCGGTGCGTTTCGTCACATAATTCGTGAGTTGCAGTCACGTTGACACGGTTATTTCCGTTCGTCTGTTTCCGCTGCTGGCGGAAAATCTTGATCTTGCAATTATTTTCAGTCAAGCGTAGCCATTTTTAGAATCATATGCAAATATGTAACCACACTCCTGTTTCTTGAATCACTAGTTAACTGGTTTAAACTCAAAATTTATCTATTATTCGACGAAAGAGAAGGAAGGGGGGAGGGGGGTACTGGCAGGAAGGAGCATCCAAAACTTAATCTTTTGTGAGGGTGAAAATTTTCAATTTGCCGAATTGATCTCCAAATTTTTCCGAATGATGATAATTTTGCCGAACCGTCAGACGAAATTTGCCGAATGAGGACATTTTGAGAAGGTCAAGGCGACCTCCCATCGG
The DNA here is from genome assembly GCF_026930045.1 of Uloborus diversus. Taxonomy (NCBI): domain Eukaryota; kingdom Metazoa; phylum Arthropoda; class Arachnida; order Araneae; family Uloboridae; genus Uloborus; species Uloborus diversus. The sequence continues at coordinate 94,661,283 of NC_072739.1, read as the reverse complement.
GTTGCCCCTAGAGGATAATAAAGAGGTTAATGCAGAATATCGACAGCCCAGTTGTGACATCCAGAGACTATAGATTCGTGTTTTTCATGGACTCTTCAGTCTGGAATAGTCTATAACCGAGCTGGAGGCCGAGTTGATTTCAAATTCATTTTAGCTACCAGTTTGCTGGTAATCTCAGCTTCAACGAGAGACCATCTGCATCCAACTCGGCTGATGACTATTCCAGACTGATGAGTCCACAACAAGGACGAAACTGCAGTCTCTGTATGTCACAATTGGGTTGTCGGTATTTTGCATGTATTTCGGCTTAAGCACTGGCTCTTGGCGTTAACTTACTGTTTAACAGGGGCGAACTGGGTACCCCAAGAGGGTGCCAAACTTGACTCCCAAAGGGCGCACAGGTTCGAGGGCGGAAAAAAAAACAGCCGAAGCCGCACTAGTTTGAGGGCGGGGGAAAAAAACAAAATATATATCATCCCCCAACAATGTTAGTTGACACAACCATCAAGGTTGCGGAGAAGGATCGGCTCCGTCTCCTTTACAAAATCAGTCCGACTCCGCACGCATTGGCATAGTAGCGAACTTAGAGGGAAAATGAACGACTCAGACTCTTGAAAATTAAAGCCTTCGACTCCCGACTCCGACTCTTCTACCCCAAAATCAGTCCGACTCCGACTCCACAGCCGACTGGACACAACTCAAAAACAAAAGCATTGGAGAAAATCAAGGTTTTACGCAGCAGTAGTTTTAAGTGATTCAGACTCAAACATTACAATACGAGCAAAAAATTTATGATGTGCTGTAGTCGTTTCGTTGGTTAGTTTCGTTGTCTAAATTAATAATGCATACTAAAAGTTGGAGAAATTTTCATCAAAATTAGGAAATCTTAATGATGTGTGTCAATATTAATCATACCGTTTACCCACAACCTAGCACCAGTTATGTTCAAAGAAGAACATTATGAATTTAGATTTTAAATCAATGGACAGTCCGTTTCCCAAAATTTTGTGTTATTTTGCCGGCGTGCGATGTGCTAACAGAGGCACCCCGATGTGAGGTCAGACCTCCCGAAAAATTTCCTTGTTCGGCAAATTTCGTCTGACGATTCGGCAAAGTTATCGCCATTTGGCAAAACTTGGAGTTCTATTCGTCAAATTGAGTATTTCCGCCCTCGCAAAAATGTAAGTTCGTTGCTTCCCTGTATATCAGGGGTACCCCCCAAAAGCGAAAACTGCCCCTCAAAACAACCCCTCTCCCCGGGGGGGTGGGGTGCCCACCTAGAGGGGGGTCATAGCGCAGACTGCGCCATTGAAATTTTTAGGGGGATTTTAAGGGGGATTTTTTTATTTTGGGGGAAGGGGCTCTTGGTTTTTTTTGGGGGGGGGGCACCTTTGCCTCCCCTTAAAATTTCAATGGCGCAGCCTGCGGTGGCCCTAGGTGAGCACCCCTTTTTAATTGGAAGCTGGATAATCAGATTCTCATCTGCTACAGAGCCCACAGTGAATTCTAATACTCGCAGTGACGTCATGTGAACGGCGTTGTGTAACGTGCAGCGCACGAAACTTCAGCACGCTTACGCATTTTTCTATCCATATTTTTTATCCAAGTGTATGTTTTTATTACCACTTAGAATCTTCAAGAGACAATATAACACTACTTAACGATCGCAAGTTAAGGAAATTTTATACCATCCCTAGACGAGTAAAACAAAGATTAAAAACCCTCCTGACATATTGAAGAGCTTTTCTCGCCGCTATCAATCATGTTTTGAGAAAGTCTTTTGTCTGCAACTTTTCCGGTTAGAAGTCTTAAATCTGACAAATTCATCAGAATTCAGACGCCAGTTGAAATACCAAGTTTGGTTTACTTGGTAATTGCTCTTTTTAGGGGTTTGGAGAGCCACTTCTCGTAAGAAGGGAATACTTATGAAAAAATGGTTCAAATTATCTTGTTCTAATGAAAAAGCATTGTTTCGTTTCAGAAAATGCTTTAAAAATTGAGGTTATTGAATTGAGTGAGTTTCTTATTTTTTCTCATATTTCTGACAGCGAATAGCGGTTAAAATATCAATCAGTGGGGGAATGTGGGACAATGAAATCGCTTGGCAAATTGAAGTGGGGGAAATATTCACTTTGTTTTTAAGAACATCTATCTAGTAATATTTTAACTATGCACTGCCGTGGGAACGTAAAGCGCAGCATCTTACAGAAATAAGTTTTTGAGATATTCGAATGTTGGATTTTGACGTTTTTCCGTGCTTGATTTTCAACAGAAACCAAATAAGTGAGCTTGTGAAACAAAGTTGAAGTACAATATGACAAAAATGCAGCAAAAAAGCAATGAGCAATGAAAAAATTTGCAGATACTGCGCTTTGCCTTCCTACGGCAGTTACAACACATGTTATGTCAGAAGATCTAAGCATATGTTAACACAAGCAATTTTCAAAAGTTGATACTCATATTGAAATATTTTCTATTAAGTGAAAAATTATTTTTGTTGTTACAAAATGATAAAGGTCTTGTAAAAACATTTCTTGAAAAATTGAGGCCTACTTTTATTTGGTGCAGTACTTGATTTAAATAGCTTATTTTTATTTTGAATGTTTTGTACAGTTATTCAAGTACACGAGGGACAAAGCGAAATACAATTCGTTTCGTTCACTTATTCAATCATTTATTAAATCACTTCCGTCTTTCTGTATTAACTAATTAATTTACATTCGTTTATTTAATAATTCACTTATTTATTCATTCATTCATTCATTTATTTTCTTACTCATTCATTATTTTATCCACTTGTTTGTTTATTCTCGTGCATTTATTTATTTACTTGTTTATTCGTTCATTGTTTCATTATCTATTCGTTTCTTCATTCATTCTTTTATTTATTCATTCGTTTGATCAAAAGTATTTATAATAATCAAATACGAAATATGTCATTAGAAAAATATTTTATTTTCATTTTTCTCTATAAAAATAAAACGTGAAAATTTTCAATTATATATATATATATATATATATATATATATATATATATATATATATATATATATATATATATATATATATATATATATATATATATATATATATATGTATATATTTAAAGAAACAAATTGCTGTCAAAGATACAAAATGAAAATCGAAAGGAAAAAAACGAAGTCTACTGAAAAATGTCTATTATCATTATTTTAATTTATTTCAGCAGTATAACTAAGCAAGCAACACTATTACTTTATGCACTTTCACAACCAAAGTATACCGCAGTATAGCAAATGACACTATTACCTCATGCACCTTTATACTGCCGTGTGCAGGTAAACGGCAGTATCTGCAGAAATGAGTTTCCGATATATTTGAAGAAATGTGTGTCGGAATCAATGTTAACCATAGGGAAATCTTGGAATTAGACGGTTTTTTCGCGCCTTTTTTTCAGTGGAAACCAAATAAGCAAGTTTGAACAATAAAGCTAATGTACAATACATGACAAAAATGCAAAAAAATGAAAAGTGAAAAACTTGCAGTTACTGCCCTTTACCTGCACACGGCAGTTTACCAATGTATACCGCAGAAAACGTAGCGAGTCACATTATTACCTATTGTACTTTTATAACAATGTATAAAATAAAGCATAAAAATAATAAAATAAGCAGACATAAATTTAATTCAAAAGGGGTCAAAATGTAAAGATCCAGCAATCTCATTATCGACCTCGAGTACAACTTTTGGGGACCTCTTTGAGATCCAAGACCAATAGTAGAGAAAAATTGTAAACATCTGTCACATGTGGGTGTTAGGAATACGAGTATCAAAAGAAAAAAAAATGGTTGAACAGCACATTTCTAAAACATTCCATCAGTTAATGACCCCAGAGTCATTAACATGGCTCAAGCACACCAAATCGCTCAAAACTTTGACATGTTGATTGAATGAATTTAAATGCCTGCAACTTTTTTTGTTGTAGAGGTAATGAGGCAGGAAACTCGAAACACTATTTTAAATTCTTAGAAATTTAAAAAAACTAACACCACAATATTCTCTATTACACGCTCTTTTTCTTTATGTAACATCTCTCAAGCGTAGGTCTCATGTTCTTTCTTCCAATTTTTTACCATATTTTTATTAACTTGGTTTGGTATATGTCTGTTTCAGGTGGAATCTTGCTACTCAATTTTCATCCACTTTCTATGAATGGATTTTTTTGAAATTTGATATTCTATCTCAGTTCCGATGACAATACAATATTCTGTAATCAAATTAAAAGATTAACTATTAATTGTCTGCGTATTCAAATTTTAATGAACATATGCTTGCACAAATTAGAATTTGATATCTGTAGAAACCCCTGATTTTTCTGCATCAGATGAAATTTGTTCCAAAGTTCTAAACTAATTAGAATATGAATTATAATTCTTTTTAACTTTTTTCAAGTGAAAAACGCAGTAGTAGGGTTGCCAACTTAGGAGAAACAATTTAAGGAGTATTTGTGCTGACTTTGAGGAGCAATTTAAAATTTTGCGGAGCAGTTCCGAATTTTGTATAAAAATCAATTTAAATAACTAAAACCACTTATCTAAAATAATCTTATAGCTTCAATAATCATTTTAAGCATTAGTATAAAAATAAATTATTTTAAAATTAATAAAATAGCTTTAAACATTATTTCAATCTTTGAGTATATGCATCTTTAATTTCCCATATTTACATACGTATTTGTTATGATAAAATAGCAAAATTTAAGCTTGAAAGCGTTGGGCGGGAAATGCGGAGCAAAAGAACTTCTTTGCGGAGCTGCGGAGTTTCGCCATTTTTTCGGAGCAATTCCGCAAAATGCGGAGCAGTTGGCAACTCTAGCGGTAGTATACAATGCAGTGATTTAGAAAAAAAAATGCCGTTTTTTATGCAGTTATACGCAGTAATAACGACAAAAGAAGCAAAAGTGTGCAATTGCATATGTACATGCGCATTTGCTCGCAATTCGGGCTTTACATATCAAGTTTCTTATAAACTCCCTCCCCTCAGCAGTAAATTCTGGCCACGCTACAGGTCCGGATCTGTATCCGCAGACCCCACAGTGCGGGGGGGGGGGGGGGGGTCACACCCTTAAAGGTCCAATGGTCCAAGAAATTGAAGGTATATTGAAAAAAAAAACAAGCACTAAGACTTATTAACGTTGCAAATTACTGTCCTCTGGGGAGGGGCCCCACTGATTTTGTAATAGCTGGGCCCAAAATTTATAGATCCAGGCCTGCTACGCTATTAATGTCTCAATCTGAAAGAAAAGTGTTGAGATATTTCATGCTGTGTCTTGACAATTTCTTCAAAACTTATATGAAAATTAATTATTATTATCTTTTTTTAGTCAGAAATTTCCTTTTTTATGCACCCCCCATACTTATTTATTCGAGGTATGCAATTTAAGCCGTCCTTTTGCATCTGTTGCACAAACTATGAAAAAAATTCAACAGCTTTTTACGGAGGAAAACAATGTGTTGAAACCATAATTAGAGTCACTCGCTCGCGGCTATGTTATAAGAACAACGAACGGAAAGGTTCTATTCTTGGAACATTCGATAAGTGTCATAATGGATGACTGAATCTTATTTTTTCGAACGATATATATTACAACATATTTTGCTCCTTTGTCACATTAGACGCCCTCTGGTGAACAACCTTGGAACAATGCGACAACTGTCCCCACACAACGAGGACAGAGGAATAATATTTGTTCTCAAAGACTGAACTGAAGTCTTGAGGATTCGAAATGCGAAACCAGGAGCTGTGACGTCACACCGTTACTTGTCCACACAGCATCCATAATAAAGGGCTTTGTTTCATGGATCGGACCCTTAACACAAGCGCGCTTCGCTAGAGGAAAACAATGGTTACTTTTTTCTTGCTCCAGTAATGCAGGATGAAAAGGAAAAGTACTTCAACAGCGACGACGCTAACGACCCCTAGCCGAAAGAAAAGAAGCTTAGCATACATTTTGCCCCAGAATTAGGGTTTGAGGCACCAACAATTTTATGCGGTTTCTGACTTCTGGTTAATTTCATCGGATAATACGATTTTCTGTTCTTTCAGCACTTTTTACTTTCTTAAATGCTTTTCCTTGTTCGAAGTTTTTCTATTTCCTTATTTGCCCCTTCAAAAGATAAGGATAAAAAGCTTGATACTTTTTTTTTTTGTATAGAAATGCTTGAACAAAAGGGTTTTCTAAGGCCAAAAGCCCGAGCCCCTAAGTTTCCGACTGGGCTGACATGGCCTCTTGTCGGCTCTATACAAAATGCAACTTAAGTTTTCAAAAGTTATGTAAAGTTGTCGTTTTTCACTTTCATACGTGTCATAGTTCACGTTTTTCTTAAATTAGTGAAATGCATTCATCTGAGCATATTTTATCAATGCATTATTTATATGACACCGAAATTAAGCCCCTGTTAATTTTATTCACCAACACCGGAATTCACTCTTTTTTTTTTTTTTTTAATTTCTTATTGTAACAATGTTTTAAAATGAGTTTAATTCTTTGCACAAATGCAAACACAAACAACTTCATTTGCTAAAATGGGGGGAGAAAAACCGGTTAGCCAATCTGTTTTCCTCAATTCCGGTTATAATTTTAGATTCCAGTTATATATTTTTTTTACAATAAATGTGCAATGTACGGTTCTTTGTTGGAAATTCAGTTTCATTTTATTACATTAACAACCCACAACCCACCACAAGTAAGAGGTTGCACTTAGTGTTCCACCCTGCAATTAATTCCCAAGAGGACTAGTTATTTACAGAACTTATACATTTGTAAAAAAAATTACATTCACAATAACTATATTTTTTTAAACAAGTTTCTACGTTTTCTTCAAGGTTTGAAGTTGGACTTGCGACTCAATCCCACTGATAACAATTATATACTTTTATTAAATAAAATTCAGAAATGGTAGTTTCATAAAATTTAAATAAAATTTTTACATTCTCCAAATTTCTGAAATGATATTGGTTTGCTGAGTTTTCCTTGAAGTGTGTATGAAAAAAAAACATAATTTGAATTTTGAGATCTTGAATTCAAATTATGTTTTTCGCAATCACGAATTGCGATAGGACTCAACTCATTGGGTTTCTTGTTCCTAAATGTCTTTTATCGCAACCATAATTTTATTTCAAGACGTCAAAGTTCAAATGAATGCCAGGGGCTGGATGCTGGATGTTGTGTTCTGGTTACTGTTTTTGCGTAGAAAGGATTGTGTGAGAAGGTTGTTTATAAAAATTCGATTCCAAGGCACATGGACGCTTGCATTAAAAGCATAGAAAAATAAAATCAAAGGACGGACGTTATTCAACGTTCAAGTGAAATCAATTAAGTAATTCGTGATTGCTAGAAAAAAAAAATCTGAATCGCAGTTATCTATTCGTAGTATTCACTCCAAGATTTTATTTTACAAATAATTATTTCGGACATAAATTCAATTACGCTAATTAAATTTCCGTTGAGGATTATCAATAAAAGGGATCTTTTTTTTACTTAAAAATGGTTTTGCCTCGCAAAAAAAAAAAAAAAAAAAAAAAAAAAAAAAACAAGACAATATTTTATACTGTCTATAAAATATTTTATTTTCTACTCGATAAATCGTTTGACCTAAATAAATGGCACCCCTAGAAGATCGAGCGAAATAGGGTCGGGCCAAGGTGTGTCTGCATTCGAACGACCCCCTCGTCCAGAGGCCCACTTGTAGAGCACTTCAACTTCCACCAACATTTCAAACCGGTTCTTTTCCGAGGCCCCCATGTTTTGCGGACTAAAAATTCGTGGTCCACTGCCAAAGCGAGTGTCAAAGGGCACATAGAAATTGTTAGGGTGCTCTGGGTTACACAAGAGGTCACACATTTCGTGCCGTTGTTTCTGCTTGTACAATACATCTGTCACGTGTCAAGAAATAAATCTTGGGGTCGTATGTTTAAGGTTTTCTTTCCTTTTTTATGGCATTGGTAATAGAACTTTTTAAAACTCCATAGTAAAAATCTTCGAAGTAAAAGAGAGAAGCTCGTATCTTAGCTTTAGGGAAAAACTAGAAGCATTCTTTAGCAGTCACTGTCAATAGTATCAATTCCATTTGCCGCTTTTTTTTTTTTTTTTGAAACAGTGGCCATTTTTCTTAAGCTCAAAGTGAACAAGAAGTTCTGTCTAGAACTAGACGAGCCTACTTTCCCGTATACCCATACTACTTTCTAGTACCTGATCAATATTCTCAAAAATAGCTAAAATCGCAAATTTTTTCAAACATATTTTTAAAATATTTTAAGCTGATTTCTAGGAGTAAAATATTCTCACTCATCTAAAAAAATTAGATATGTAAAAAAAAAAATAAATAAAATAGCATCAACTTTTAAACAAAGCAGCTAATACACATTTTTCCTTTAAAAAAATCTTCAACAGCTTTCAAAACGAAAAAATAATAATTAAAATTAATAAGCTCATTGAAATAAATACATCATGTCAAAAAAAAAAAAAATCGTTTCTTTTTCCCCTGTTGCCAAAAACATTTTTTTAAATGAATTAATGCACTTACCAAAACAAAAAAAAAAGTACAATCTGTGACCTACTTCCCCCCCCCCCCCAAGCATGTCCCTCCTCCTGGGTGGTTACGTGTATATAGTTGTGTGTGTAGGCTTACGTGTGTGCACGTAGGCGTGTGTATGTGGGTAAAGGCGTGTGCACGTAGGGGAGTGTATATGACCATGCGTGTGTAGGACATGGACGCCACCGCCCAGCAAAAGTGGATTCCGGGGGACAGTGGTCAGGACCAGCCGCGCCGCCACCGGTGTACGGTGGTGCTGCAGCCCTGGTCCAAGCTGAAAAAGGAACCGTAACGTCAAGGACTGTCAAATGAAAGCAATAAGCAATCGTGATTGCTCGAAAAAAAAAAAAAATTAATTTGAATTTGGTCATCTTGAATTCAAATTATGTTTTTCGCAATCACGAGTGGGTGTTTGTATGTGTGTGTGTGTGTGGGGGGGGGGGGTATGTGTGTAGTGTAGGCATGTGTGTTTGTGTCTGTGTGCAGTCATGAGTGTGTGGGTAGTTGTGTGTATGAGTGTTTGTGTGCGTGGGGGCGAGGTATGTGCATGTGTGTGTAAGCATATGTGTTTGTGTCTGTGTGCAGGCATGAATGTGTGGGTAGTTGTGTGTATGAGTGTTTGTGTGCGTGGGGGCGAGGTATGTGCATGTGTGTGTAAGCATATGTGTTTGTGTCTGTGTGCAGTCATGAGTGTGTGGGTAGTTGTGTGTATGAGTGTTTGTGTGCGTGGGGGCGAGGTATGTGCATGTGTGTGTAAGCATATGTGTTTGTGTCTGTGTGCAGGCATGAATGTGTGGGCAGTTGTGTGTATTTGTGTGTATGTGTAGGTGTGTGTATGCATGCGTGTGTGCATGTGTTTGTGTATGTGTGTAGGGGTATGTGTGTGTATGTGTAGGTGTGTGTATGCATGCGTGTGTGCATGTGTTTGTGTATGTGTGTAGGGGTATGTGTGTGTATGGTGGTGTTTGTGTATGTGTGTGTATGGTGGTGTTTGTGTATGTGTGTGTATGTGTTTGTGTGTGCGTGTGTGTTGGTGCATGTATGTATGCGTGTGTGTGTAGGATATGGACGTAACCTGGAGACGGTTTTCGCTAGAGGAGCAGCATCGTGAGGCCGGCCGACGCGAAGGGTGGTGCTGGCAGAAGGTGGCGCCGCGCCGGTGGGAAAAATGATATCACGCCAAAAACAGTCAAATGAAAGCAATAAGCAATCGTGATTGCTCAAAAAAAAAAAAAAAAAAAAAAAAAAAAAATTCTAATTTGAATTCCGAAACTTTGAATTCAAATTATGTTTTTCGCAATCACGAGTTGCTACAAGACCCTACTGATTAGAGTTATTGTTTCTAGAAACGGCTCCACCCCCCCCCCCAATCATGTCCCTCCTCCTGGGTGGTTACGTGTGTATAGTTGTGTGTGTAGGCTTACGTGTGTGCACGTAGGCGTGTGTATGTGGGTAAAGGCGTGTGCACGTAGGGGAGTGTATATGACCATGCGTGTGTAGGACATGGACGCCACCGCCCAGCAAAAGTGGATTCCGGGGGACAGTGCTCAGGACCAGCCGCGCCGCCACTGGTGGACGGTGGTGCTGCAGCCCTGGTCCAAGCTGAAAAAGGAACCGTAACGTCAAGGACTGTCAAATGAAAGCAATAAGCAATCGTGATTGCTCAAAAAAAAAAAAAAAGAAAAAGAAATTAATTTGAATTTTGACATCTTGAATTCAAATTATGTTTTTCGCAATCACAAGTGTGTGCATGTAGGCGTGTGTGTTTGTGTGTGGGGGGTATGTGTGTTTGTGTGTAGGGGTATGTGTATGTGTGTGTAGGCATATGTGTTTGTGTCAGTGTGCAGGCATGAATGTGTGGGTAGTTGTGTGTATGTGCGTGTGTGTATGTGTGTGTGTTTGTGTGTAGGTGTGTGTGTGTAGTTGTGTGTGTATGCGCGTGTGTGTATTACATGGATGCAACCTGAAGACGGCTTTCGCTATAGGAGCAGCATCGCGAGGAGCCGGTCGACAGTGACAGGGTGCGGAGGGTGGTGGTGGGAAAATAAAAAGATAGGACATCAAAACAGTCAAATGAGAACAATAAGCAATCGTGATTGCTCAAAAAAATTAATTCTAATTTGAATTCCGAAACTTTGAATTCAAATTATGTTTTTCGCAATCACGAGTTGCTACAAGACCCTACTGATTAGAGTTATTGTTTCTAGAAACGGCTCCACCCCCCCCCCACCCAAGCATGTCCCTCCTCCTGGGTGGTTACGTGTATATAGTTGTGTGTGCAGGCTTACGTGTGTGCACGTAGGCGTGTGTATGTGGGTAAAGGCGTGTGCACGTAGGGGAGTGTATATGACCATGCGTGTGTAGGACATGGACGCCACCGCCCAGCAAAAGTGGATTCCGGGGGACAGTGCTCAGGACCAGCTGCGCCGCCACTGGTGGACGGTGGTGCTGCAGCCCTGGTCCAAGCTGAAAAAGGAACCGTAACGTCAAGGACTGTCAAATGAAAGCAATAAGCAATCGTGATTGCTCAAAAAAAAAAAAAAAAAGAAAAAAAAATTAATTTGAATTTTGACATCTTGAATTCAAATTATGTTTTTCGCAATCACAAGTGTGTGCATGTAGGCGTGTGTGTTTGTGTGTGGGGGTATGTGTGTTTGTGTGTAGGGGTATGTGTATGTGTGTGTAGGCATGTGTGTTTGTCTGTGTGCTGGCAAAAGTGTGTGGGTAGTTGTGTATATGAATGTGTGTATGTGTGTGTGGGGGTGTATGTGTATGTGTGTGTAGGCATGTGTGTTTGTCTGTGTGCTGGCAAAAGTGTGTGGGTAGTTGTGTATATGAATGTGTGTATGTGTGTGTGGGGGTGTATGTGTATGTGTGTGTAGGCATATGTGTTTGTGTCAGTGTGCAGGCATGAATGTGTGGGTAGTTGTGTGTATGTATGTGTGCGTGCGTGTGTGTATCTGCGTATGTATGCGCGTGTGTGTATTACATGGATGCAACCTGAAGACGGCTTTCGCTATAGGAGCAGCATCGCGAGGAGCCGGTCGACGGTGACAGGGTGCGGAGGGTGGTGGTGGGAAAATAAAAAGATAGGACATCAAAACAGTCAAATGAGAACAATAAGCAATCGTGATTGCTCAAAAAAATTAATTCTAATTTGAATTCCGAAACTTTGAATTCAAATTATGTTTTTCGCAATCACGAGTTGCTACAAGACCCTACTGATTAGAGTTATTGTTTCTAGAAACAGCTCCACCCCCCCCCCAAGCATGTCCCTCCTCCTGGGTGGTTACGTGTATATAGTTGTGTGTGTAGGCTTACGTGTGTGCACGTAGGCGTGTGTATGTGGGTAAAGGCGTGTGCACGTAGGGGAGTGTATATGACCATGCGTGTGTAGGACATGGACGCCACCGCCCAGCAAAAGTGGATTCCGGGGGACAGTGCTCAGGACCAGCTGCGCCGCCACTGGTGGACGGTGGTGCTGCAGCCCTGGTCCAAGCTGAAAAAGGAACCGTAACGTCAAGGACTGTCAAATGAAAGCAATAAGCAATCGTGATTGCTCAAAAAAAAAAAAAAGAAAAAAAATTAATTTGAATTTTGACATCTTGAATTCAAATTATGTTTTTCGCAATCACAAGTGTGCATGTAGGCGTGTGTGTTTGTGTGTGGGGGGTATGTTTGTTTGTGTGTAGGGGTATGCGTATGTGTGTGTAGGCATGTGTGTTTGTCTGTGTGCTGGCAAATGTGTGTGGGTAGTTGTGTATATGAATGTGTGTATGTGTGTGTGGGGGTGTATGTGTGTGTAGGCATATGTGTTTGTGTCAGTGTGCAGGCATGAATGTGTGGGTAGTTGTGTGTATGTATGTGTGTATGTATGTGTGCGTGCGTGTGTGTATCTGCGTATGTATGCGCGTGTGTGTATTACATGGATGCAACCTGAAGACGGCTTTCGCTATAGGAGCAGCATCGCGAGGAGCCGGTCGACGGTGACAGGGCGCGGAGGGTGGTGGTGGGAAAATAAAAAGATAGGACATCAAAACAGTCAAATGAGAACAATAAGCAATCGTGATTGCTCAAAAAAATTAATTCTAATTTGAATTCCGAAACTTTGAATTCAAATTATGTTTTTCGCAATAACGAGTTGCTACAAGACCCTACTGATTAGAGTTATTGTTTCTAGAAACGGCTCCACCCCCCCCCAGCGCATGTCCCTCCTCCTGGGTGGTTACGTGTATATAGTTGTGTGTGTAGGCTTACGTGTGTGCACGTAGGCGTGTGTTTGTGGGTAAAGGCGTGTGCACGTAGGGGAGTGTATGTGACCATGCGTGTGTAGGACATGGACGCCACCGCCCAGCAAAAGTGGATTCCGGGGGACAGTGCTCAGGACCAGCCGCGCCGCCACTGGTGGACGGTGGTGCTGCAGCCCTGGTCCAAGCTGAAAAAGGAACCGTAACGTCAAGGACTGTCAAATGAAAGCAATAAGCAATCGTGATTGCTCAAAAAAAAAAAAGAAAAAAAAAATTAATTTGAATTTTGACATCTTGAATTCAAATTATGTTTTTCGCAATCACAAGTGTGTGCATGTAGGCGTGTGTGTTTGTGTGTGGGGGTATGTGTGTTTGTGTGTAGGGGTATGTGTATGTGTGTGTAGGCATGTGTGTTTGTCTGTGTGCTGGCAAAAGTGTGTGGGTAGTTGTGTATATGAATGTGTGTATGTGTGTGTGGGGGTGTATGTGTATGTGTGTGTAGGCATATGTGTTTGTGTCAGTGTGCAGGCATGAATGTGTGGGTAGTTGTGTGTATGTATGTGTGCGTGCGTGTGTGTATCTGCGTATGTATGCGCGTGTGTGTATTACATGGATGCAACCTGAAGACGGCTTTTGCTATAGGAGCAGCATCGCGAGGAGCCGGTCGACGGTGACAGGGTGCGGAGGGTGGTGGTGGGAAAATAAAAAGATAGGACATCAAAACAGTCAAATGAGAACAATAAGCAATCGTGATTGCTCAAAAAAATTAATTCTAATTTGAATTCCGAAACTTTGAATTCAAATTATGTTTTTCGCAATCACGAGTTGCTACAAGACCCTACTGATTAGAGTTATTGTTTCTAGAAACGGCCCCCCCCCCAAGTATGTCCCTCCTCCTGGGTGGTTACGTGTGTATAGTTGTGTGTGTAGGCTTACGTGTGTGCACGTAGGCGTGTGTATGTGTGTAAAGGTGTGCGCGCGTAGGGGAGTGTGTATGAGCATACGTGTGTAGGACATGGACGCCACCGCCCAGCCAAAGTGGATTCCGGTGGACAGTGCTCAGGACCAGCCGCGCCGCCGCCGGTGGACGGTGGTGCTGCAGCCCTGGTCCAAGCTGAAAAAGGAACCGTAACGTCAAGGACAGTCAGATGAAAGCAATAAACAATCGTGATTGCTCAAAAAAAAAACAATAAAATGTCAACTTAAAGAAATAATTTTCATTGTCAAAAAAAAAAAAAAAAAAAAAAAATCGTCTGCGCATATCTTTAAGTAGAAACATAATGACTTCGAGTTTATTCCCCGAAAACCAAATACCTTAATTAAAACTTTAGCGTGAAAATAAAAAAAAGTCATTTCAACAATAATTATTTCGAGGTTAAAACCATAGCTGTGGAGTCGGAGTCGTAGTCGAATATCCAAAAATCGGACTCAGTCATTTGTCCTCCGTGTATAAATTTTTGCCAAAGCTACGAAGTCAGAGTCGAAGTCGGGGAGTAGGATTCCGATTAATTATCGAGCACAGGAGTCGGAGTCGGAGTCAGGTGCCCCTAAATTCTCAGAGTCGGAGTCTGGAGTATAGCGTTAAGAACTATTTCCAACAAAACTTGTTTGAAGTAAATCCGCCTTCAAGTACGGAATCTACATTGTCTTTCAATTTCCATGTAGACGCTAATGTTAAGGGATTTGAACTGTTCAAAATTGAACGGAAAATTGTTCAAATCAAAAAGATATTTTACATACAAGTTTTTCCATCAAACGTTTTTTCCTACAAAGTTTATTTGAAGCAAATTCTCCTCACAGTTCGGAATTGCCTTGAATTTCCCCGTAGGCGCTAATGTTAAGTTTTTTTGAACTGTTCAAAATTGAACAAAAAATAGTTCAAATCAAAAAGTGAAATATGGGAATGAGGTGTCCTTGCCGAGATCTTTCGAACAAAAAAAAGTTTGTTCGAATCGGACTATTCATTCAAAAGTTATTAGGGGGGGGGGGACAGACAGACAGACCGACAGACATTTTTCTCCATCTCAATACCCTACTTTCCAATTTTTAATTTTTCGATATTTATTTAATTATTTTATTTATTTTTGACTTTTTTTTTGTTTTTCGCGATATTTTTAAGATGCATTAAGCCTTCTTTCATGCTTTTTTCTTCTTTTTCTGACTTTTACTGGGAAAGTAGGCTAAAAACGAGGTAGTTTTCGAATTTTATTGAATTTTAAATACTTAATTACATTATTTAATATCAGTAATACGTATGAGTTTCAATAAATTAGTTCATAATTTAAAACTACCAGTAGTTGCAGGGGTGTGCGCAGGGAGGGGGGGAGGAATACCTGTTGGCCTGGGACTGAAGGGAGCCCGAGATATTTTACATGATGAGTGAAATACGTATAGGGACGTAACAGTAAAAATATGGAGGGGTTCCTGTCGAAGTCATTTGTGACGGACTCCAAATTTTCTGTGCAAGCCCCCGAGTAGTAGACGCCCACATTAATAAGGACACTACTACGCTGGTAGTTGATACTTATAACGGAAAATAAAGGAACTAGAGAAACTATAAAATGGTACAAAATATAAAAGTTATAAAAATGGTGAATACCCCGCCAGCTCAGTAAATTCCAGCCGAGGACTGCAGTTTCGTGCTTATTAGCACTCATCAGCCCGGCATAGGAGTGACTGAACCGGAGGTGGAAAACCTCTTTAGGAAGTCAAGAGTGCCAAACAAACTGGTAGCTAATACAGAATTAGCATTTACCAGACGAGTGACCGAAGCAATGGTTCGGTTCAACTCGAACATTGAAGGCAAGGCAGGTATATTCAGTAAGTTACCGCCCTATAGCCAGGGCTAAAGCAGAAATACGTGAAATACACCGACCAGCTCAGTCAGTTCCAGCCGAGGACTGCAGTTTCGTGCTTATTAGCACTCATCAGTCCGGCATAAACCATTGCTTCGGTCACTCGTCTGGTCAATGCTAATTCTGTATTGGCTACCAGTTTGTTTGGCACTCTCGGCTTCCTTAAGAGGCTTTCCACTTCCGGCTCAGTCACTCCTATGCCGGGCCGATGAGTGCTAATAAACACGAAACTGCAGTCCTCGGCTGGAATTGACTCACGTATTGCTGCCTTAGGCCTGGCTATAGGACGGTAACCTGCTGAATATAAAAGTGGTGTTTGAATTTGCAATGAATACTATCTTTCAGCTTAATCTTAGCTAATCTTTTCGTACGTTCGTTTCACTTGTTAATTTATTTTTCCTTTGTAAGTGTCAACTACTACTACGAGTGCCAACAAGTTGTGTTTTTATAGTGGAATCGATGAGTCCAAAAACCAGTCACAAAGGGGTGACTGGTTTTCGGATCCATCGATTCAATTCAACGCCGCATTTTGGTTCTGTTGGGGGGATAGATAGATGCTTTTTTAATTATTAATCGCCCTGTGGTCGTTGACTACCGCTAATTTTGCGGGTACAAGCTCGAATCCCTTTGATTTATGCTTTGAATGTAGTTGCTCAGAATAAACACAATATTCATGTTATAAAAAAAACATAATTCATAGCAGTGACACTCCAACGTAATAAGGCAGCGTCAAATGATAAGCAGGAATAATTCGCACCGACTTGTTGGAAAAAGCACAGAAACCCAAATGTTTACCTTAAATAGCAGAAACGAAACAAATATTACTGAGATTAAATCTCTGGAAGTAAATTAATGTCCTTACTTCTTTTTTTTTGTCTAAACTTGGTATTTTCTGTCAGAAAATTACAAGAAAATAAGTTCCATTCTCAGTAGTCTCTTTAACTGACATAGACATAGATATGAAATTAACAGTCGCCACCAGGGCTTCCGAGCTGGAGGGTAAAATACTGACTCCGGCTCCGAATCCTGGAATTTTAGAGTACTCAAATCAGAATCTTTCACCCGAAAATCAATCTGACTCTAACTCTTACTCGGTAGCCCTGTTAGAATTGCTGGAAAAATGCCCAACTACGACTGCGACTCCCAAATCTGAGTCTTTTACCCCAAAATCAGTCGAATTTCGGCTCCACGACTAATTCCGACTTCAAAGCTCCAGTCAATCCCTCCCCCTCCCCCTCAAAAAATAATAAATAATACCTTGAAGTACAAAGAGCATAAAGTAAGTGACAAAATATTTTCCATCAAACTAAAGAAGCACCCTTTATGAACTAATTTATTAAAAATACATTTCCTACATTAATTAATGTACAATTGTAATGTTAAAAAATCTTTGTATCTTTTAGCACTTTGAGCAAGGAAAAGTAGTCACCAATTCAAAAAAAATAGTCTCTTAAAATTGTTACTATCGCCCACTGGTATTCTCCGTTTTCTACGAGAAGGCACTTGACTCCTCCCTCGTCACGTGGTATCCGATGATTCTATTTCGATTTTTTCGGCAGAAGGTATATTCATGGGCGGATTTATGGGGGGGCAGAGGGGGGCAATGCCCCCCCAGTTCTGGGAGGACTTTATGTAGTAACAACACATTTTCAAATTTTTTTTTTTTTAAATCATTATTTTTTTTTCCTTTGACTAGTTCAGAAGGGCATGGGTGGATTTATAGAAGGGGGGCATAGGGGGCAATGCCCCCCAGTTTTGGGAGAACTTAAAATAGTAACAACACATCTTTCAAAATCTTAAAACAAAAAAATCATTATTATTTTTCTTTTTTGAACAGTTCAATGAAAATGAAGAGAATAGGAGGGAGAAAAGAAAAAAAAAAAAACATTAAATACAAATAGTAAAGCTTTCACTGGGGTGCTGAAAATATGCATATATTCACTATTTTGAACTGAAAACCATTTGGGCAAGTATATAAATGAAAATGTAGGCTAAACGAGCTATGCATTTAGTTGCAACACTTATAATAATTGATGATTATTTTTAAATTAGAACCTAAAACAAAGGGAACCCCCCTCCCCATTTGCGCTAATAGAATGATCTACTTGTTATGATTTGTTTTCTTTATTTTCAGAATGTTTATTTTCAATTTGCGTGATTTCAAAAATTAGATATTTTGTGTTTGAAGAATCTTCTGGAATTCACACGTTCTTATTGGTAAAATTGTAAAAATATTTTAACCGTAAAAACTGACGAGTGTTCGTAAAAATTACAAAAATCTGCAGGTAAGAGTGAATTACATATAGGGCCGGATTTGCCTATAAGATAAACAAGCTATAGCTTCGGGCTACCGCTTTGAAGTGGGTCCGTAACTCGCAAAAAAATTGCATGATTTGTTCCTTGAAAAATGGTAAGTGCTTGGAAAAAACTAATTTTATTTTCAAGTGCTTGAAAACCTTGAATATTTGGAAACGTGTGGCTACAAACCTCAAATTTTAAAATTTCTAACAAATGCTAGGGGGATGAATGCCAAAATATGTCAAATTCAGCTCTTTGCTACATCCTGCATCAAAAGTGTAAAAATCATGGTTCTTTCGTTTGTAACATATTACTTGAAATAAATATTTGTGACTCACATGTTTCATATCTTGCTATTTATTTAATCCCAAATGCAGTATTTTGGAAATTCTTCTGTATTGATTGCTTTTATCTTGCTTCTACTGCATATTGTTAATCTGTTTAGCCCAGAAAAAATGATACACTACTTCTATTTCTTTTCGTTTTCTGCACTGCTTATAATTTAAAAAAAGTTGTTGTAATGAGAGAATTCTTTTGTTTATTTTTTCTTTTAAACTTAAAGTTTGAATAATACTGTACAACTGTATAATCTAGTACTCGATTTCAGAGACTGGAAAGTGCAAATGAGGTACCTTAAATGATTAAATCTTCTAAAATTCTTGAAAAGAATTGGCGAAGTATAGCCTACTAGGGCTCTTGTGCCAAAACACCCAATCTAACCAACCAAACCTTGAAAATAATTAGACAAGTCTTTGAAACTCCTAAGCAAAGTGTGCTTCTATTTTATTTCTTATCAAGTGTATGAATTATGAATTGTTCTAATAAGTAGTATGTTACTCTCATGTTACATATTTTCTAAATCTGTACAGCATTTCTTTTAAAGTGTTAACTTACATCACAAAGCACATTTAAATCATGAAACTTTTAAAAAAAAATTATTTTTTCCCCGAGATTTTTGTCTGTCCAATTAACCCTTATAAGGCTTCAAAATGCAGAATTTTGTATACATTTTACAAAATTTCCTCTGGGGGAGAAACCCCCGGACCCCCTAAAATTGAACATATTCTATATTCCACTTAAAAGGGAGCCCTGCGTCGCTCTCTTGATACCAATCACCTCTCTTAAGGTCAATTAAAAAAGGACAGCATGAAAACACACCATTAATGAAAAACACACACGAAAAAGGTAAAGCATGGCCTTATGCATCACCGGAGACAAACTAAAACATGGAGGAGGGGGGTAAATTCAAATGCTGCTCACAAAAACGAAAAAAAAAAAAAAAAATCCTGCCCCCCCCAAGAAATCAGTCCTAAATCCGCCTATGGGTATATTCGGATCATAGCAGTTTGTTGTAAAAGCAGCAGTTCTTAAAATGAAATAATAACTAAAATGACAACAGACAAGTGAAGTAAGTGATGTAAAAGACATTAAGACTTTTTTGCACATTAAAATGCACGCCTAAGTTAAGGATGTCCGGTTTTGTATCCTTAAGCGCTTGGATTGTTTACCAATCACCCCCGCGTAAAATGGAACTCTGCGTTCGAGGAGGCTTGGCGAAGGGCCTTCTCCTGAAAAACGGACAATAACTGAAGAATTTGTTTCCAGTTTTTTCGCCATTACATAACCCTGTCGAACATTATTCGTACATAAATTATTCAACCAATCATCACAAATTATAATTTTTCTTAACAAAGTTTACCAAAATTCTCCATTGACTCTAACTGTTCAGTACTAATTTCGCAAAAACCCTCTACCTCGTCACTCGTCAGTGTTCCTTGTGAACCATGCTGTAAAACATTTTCTTCCTTTATTTCAGAACTAAAACAACATAATACCACTAAAACGCTTTTATGTTACGCTTTTATTTTCCATTGTTAAAATCATTGTAAAACAAGTTCCAAAACCTGATAAGGGCTTTTTTCCTCTTCAAGATCTAAACGTTCTTAATCGATAAAAGCTTGTCAGTTTATTTGCTTTTTTTTTAAAGTGGAATGATTATACAATCACTTGAATTAGTGACTTTGGGGAAGGCACGATGATGGTCGAAGTCCAAATAAATACTAGTTCAATGCCTTTTTATTCGTACTGCCGGACATAGTTTAAACTTAAAACTATTTATTTGAGATATTCTTGCATAGCTCTTTGATGAAACTGTTTTCGATATTTGCTCAAAGTAGGGGAATGTGGGGCGAAGTGAAATGGTTAAGATGACGAAGTTTTTTCAAAATAAATAAATCAGATTTTTTTTTTTTTTTTTTGAAAATTGCAGTGCATAAAGAAAGAACATTTTATTTCATAATAAAACTTGGGTTGAAACAGTATTTTTTATTTTTGGCAGTAAATTTGAGTCTTCAAAAAAAAAAAAAAAAAAGTGGAAAATTTTCACTTTTTTTTCTATGGGGCAAAGTGAAAAATTAAATATTTTTCTAATGAAATATTTTCTATTCGATTATAAAACATACTTTTGATCAAAAAGAATCAGTAAATAAAAGGTTCAATGAATAAATGAAAAGATAATGAAACAATAAACGAATAATTAAATGAATAAATCAATTAATATATGAAGAAAAATAAATGAGCGAGTAAAAGAATGAATGAATAAGAAAATAAATGAATGAATAAATAAGTGAATTACTAAATTAAGGAATGTAAATTAATTAATTAATAAATGAAAACGTAAGTGATTTGTATTAAATGATTGAATGAAAGAAACTGTTTCACTTTGCCTCATCCACTTTGCCCCGAATGTACTTGACTAATTGTACAATTTATTCAAAATACAAACAAGCTTAATATTGACTAAATTAATACTGCATTGAATATTAGGCGGTCTCAATTAATATTTGAAATGTTAATAACTGTAACTTTATCATTTTATAGTAACAAAAATAATTTTTGACATACAACAAAATATTACAATACGAGTATCATTTTTAAAAAATTGCCTGTATTACCAAATGCTTTAATCTTCGGCGGTATTTTTTTCCTGATTGGAATCGACAACATATGGTACTACATAGTTAAAATAATACCAGATAGGTGGTGCTAAAAGCGGAGAAAATATTTCAACATTTCACGCTATTCCACTTTGCCCCATGTTCCCCTATATTATATTTTTAATTTTTCAAGAGTAGAAAAAAAATTACACATTTTTATTTTGTAATTTTATTGACATCGAGAATTGTCGAAGTTTTCTAAAAGAAGGAGAACAACGGCTCCTTGAATATTTTTAAGGGAAAATCTTTCACCACGATAACGATATGAACCCCATAAAATTAATTTCTGGGTACGCCACTGAATGGCCTTTTTTTTTCAAGTACCGAGACCTGGCTGTAGATAAATTTTAAACGAAGTTTTTTTGAGCTCAAACGTTCAGAAGTAATCATGGGCGCGCATATGCAAAATTTTAAAGTGGGGTTCAGATATTTTCCCCATTTTTTAGCAGGATATTTTTCCCGTGGAAACCGATTTTATCACAGATTAGTGCTATTAAAATTTGACATTTTTAAATAACTTATTCATTAATGGTTGGAGAAGAAATATTTTAACATTTTTGCAAAGGAAAAAGTACTATAAAAGTAAAGAAGTTCACACTTCTAAGGAGAGTCGGGGGAGCTCCCCCACCCAAATGGGCGCTCATGGGAGTAACATATTCAGAAAATACATTAAACTTCACAATAAAGAAGAACATTTTTGGTGTAGAAAAAAAATCAATGCGAAGAAAACTAAAACATTTTCCACTGGATCTATTAGAGGTCAGGCCATCGCAAACACTTAAACGTGTCCGGAGCCACATTCTTGGGCGTAAAACAAAATTAGAATTGTAGAGTGCACCTCTCGAGCGGCATACTTGAGAGGTTATTCTCGTCTGACTTGTCACTTCCTCCCCTTCCGCAATTCATGGCTTGGAAATTAAACGCTGTCTGCAACACCAGATCCGTATTTCGATTAATTCTAAGTTCACTTCAAGAGAGGAAAGTGATTCGAAACCACATTTTCGTTCCTTAGAAGGAAAATAATAAAATCTCTGTTCCGAGCTTGATTTCGAAGAATAACAGGCGATTTCTCACAGAAACAATTGAGCATTATTTCTCATTCTGAAGTGGCAACACTTGAGGGATTAATTGAAGGATGGGGGAAATAGGAGGCGTCTATGATGTCGTCAAAGGAAAGTGCATTTGACTCAACTTGAAAATATTTGAATTTTCAACAGCTATTTTGATTTTATAAATTGTTTCTTTTGAAGTACATTTGCATATATTTAGTGCATTAATATTTTTGAGCAATCGCGGATTACTTACTGTTCGCACTTAACCGTTGAATGATGTCCGCGTCCGTTCGCTTCCTTTGCTTTTTATTTTTCTATGCTTATAATGCAGGCGTCCACGTGCCTCGGGATCGAATCATTTATAAACGACTTTCTCGACTTTCGACAATCCTTTTCAAGCAAGAACAGTATCCAGCAAAAAACATCCAGCAAACAACATCCATCATCCAGCACATAACATTCAGCCATGGCATTCGTTTGAATTTTGACGTCTTGAATTCAAATTATGGAGACGATAAAAGCCATCAGTAGAAACAAGAAACGCAACAATTAGGGTCCTATAGCTATTCGTGATTGCGAAAAACATAATTTGAATTCTAGTTGTTTTATGTTTTAACTATTTAAATTACTTCGCTAATTTTTTTCGTTCAACATTGATTTGCCTTGTAAGAGGTGTTCGACATATTTATCTGGCATCTTTTTTAGCACTCCCAATGCAAGGCGGCCACAACTAAAAGCTGAATAGTTTATCACGAGAGGTGTTAGAAATTTTTAGGTACAATTTTAAAATCTAGATTTCATTTTAAATCGCATTTATTTCAGTTGAATATTATCTTGCATGTAAAATATATAGCGCTTAATAGATCAAATATATTTTAAAATATTGTGCAAAAAATTTAAGATTCAAAGTAGTGACATTTTTTATGATCACTTAAATACATTAGGGTGTCCCCTCTCCCCACCCATCCCCCAGCGATGTTGCTGAGGATTTAAATATACTCTGAAACATGTTGGGAAAATTTCAGAATTCAAGTGTATTAAATTTTTTCATTAACTCTTAGATCTATTTCGGAGTCACTCCTCAGAAGAGTGTCAACCACCCTGCTGCGTTTGATAGATTGAATATAATTTAAAGTATTGGGTGAAATCTTCAGAATTGAAGGATTTATATCATTCCAGAACTCGCAAATTTATTTCGAGTATCACCCAAGAAGTATGCCCCCGGTGCTCCCAGCAATGATGCTACTGTGTTGTATACATTATGCAAAATTAAAATATTGGGAAAATTTTCAAAAATGAAACATTCTATTTTTTCATAAACTCTTTAAAAAATTTTGGATGTAACCCCCCCCCAGAAGGTTGTCTCCCGGGGCAGACCGCCCCCTCCCCTCTCGGAGTGACACTACTCAGTCCGCAAAGCATTATCTTAACATGCGTAAACATACCTTAATACTATACAGAGCCCGTTGTTTAATACTTCCGTCCTGGATTGTGACTGATTTTCATGAATGACCCTTTTGTATGAGGATTTATTTTTTTTTTAAATTACACTTGAGAAAATAAGAATAAAATTAATGCATTTTCTTTACAATCACGGCGTAACAGAATGCGCTGTAGCCAAGAGGGGGCAAAAACTTGAGCCCCCCCCCCCCTTTGAAATTAGAACTTCCTTGTTTTTAGTACTTTTTTCTTTGCAAAAATGTAAAAACATTTCTTCTCCGGCTGTTAATGAATAATTTATTAAAAATGTCAAATTTTAATGACTCGAATCTGTCCAGAAATCGGTTTCCATGGGGAAAATATCCTGCTAAACCATGGTTAAAATATCTGAGCCCCCCTCCCCCCTACAATTCGGCAATTGACATTCTTTAGCAAAGTTCAGTTGCATCATGTGGCATAAAGGGGGCGAAGCCACTGAAGTACACTGTCAGCTGCAGATTATTTAAGTACTACTGCTGCACATCTATACAGGGATAGACTGGATTCCGCAAGAGGGCACCAACCTTGGACTCCAAAGGGAGCAAAAAAAAAAAAAAAAAGTAAAAAAAGGGAAGAAAAAAAATGCAATAAAAAAAAAAAGAAAAATTAAAATTAATTTGAATTCTTAAATTTTGAATTCAAATTATGTTTTTCGCAATTACGAGCTGCGACAGGACCCTACTCATTGGAGTTACAGTAAAACTTGTAAAGTTGACCACCCTTGTAGGTTGATTACCTGTCTATGTTCACCACCAATATGCACCAAATTTGGCTAAGAATCATATAACAAACCCTTTGGAAATTGACCACCTGTCTAAGTTGACCACTAAAGTACTGCACCGCAAGTGGTCAACTTACACAGGTTTCACTGTACTGTTTCTAGAAACTGCTCCTGTCCCCCAAGTCTTCCCCTCCTCTTGGGCGGTTACGTGTGTATAGTTGTGCATGTGTAGGCCTGTGTTTGTGCGTAGACCTGTGTGTATGCAAATTGGCGTATGTGTAAAGGCACGCCGTGTGTGTGAGCTGTGAGTGAGTATGAGCGTGCGTGTGTACAGGACATGGACGCCACCGACCAGGAGAAGAGGATTGCTCAGGACTGGTGGAGCCGCGCCTGCAGAAGACGGTGGAGTTGCAAAAGGAACCAGACACCAAGGACGGTCAAGTGAAAGCAATTAGCAATCGTGATTGTTCAAAAACGAAAGAAAGAAAAAGAAAAATTAAATGGAATTCTGAAATTTTGAATTCAAATTATGTTTTTCGCAATCATGAGTTGCGGCAGGAACCTACTCATTGGAGCTATTGCTTCTAGAAACGACCCCAGGAGGAGGGGCCAAGCCTGCCCCTCCTCCTGGGTGGTTACTTGTGTATAGTTGCGTGTGTGCGTGTAGGCCTGTGTGTATGTACGTAGGCATGTGTGTATGTGTGTAAAGGCATGTGTGTGAACGTGCGTGTGTGTAAGACACACACACATGGACGCCACCGCCCGTCCAGAAGAAGCAGATTCCATAGGACAGTGCTCAGCACCAGAGAAGCCGCACCTGCACAGACCGCTGGTCCAAGCGGGAAAAGGAACCAAACGCCAAGGGCGTCAAATGAGAGCAATAAGCAATCCTGATTGCTCAAAAAAAAGAAAGATGGTACACAGGTGAACGAGTTTAAAGAAAGAAAGAAAAAAGGGGAAGTCGCACAGGTTTGTGAACGCAAAAAATAAATAAATAAATAAATAAAAATAATAAAAAAAAAAAAAAAAAAAAAAATACATAAAATAAATAAATAAATAAATAAATAATTTAAAAGAAACTTTTTTGTTAAAAAAAAGGTGTTCAGGCTTGAGGGCGCTTAGGCGGGACGATGGCCCGCAGGCCGATGGGCCAGTCTGCCCGTCTCTACATTTTGACAAAGATTATTCAAGAACGTTCGGAAATCAGATTCAAGGTTGTCTCTTTTAAATTAATCTCTTTTTTGCTGCAGGACTTCTCTAGTTTGGCATGCAAGATTTTCTAACTACTTTTTTTTTTGCTTGTTTGTTAATTCTCTTCTCTGATATTCGATTCGTTCTCATTTCAAACATTTGCTGCTTCCGCGTTTTTAAATGATTATTGAATGAATGTCTAGTCTCTCATAATCTGTTCCCACAGAATCTTTCGTCATCGATGAAAATACCGACCTGGAATAGAGAGTTGTTTTAATGCAGCGAGATCTGGTTACTTTCTCTGCAGTAATGTTTTGTTAGCCGAGAAACCACTTTTACAGAAATCGTTTACCTCTGAGTAAAGTCTCAATAAAAATAAGTTAAAACAAAGGCAAGGCGAAATTTAGCGATAACACCTGAATGTCTCTTGACGAGATGGAAAAATTATAGATCCTTCTTTCTTTAACGACGAAGAAAATAGCATTCCCTATAAGTCTGCAGTGGCGGATACAAGGGGAGGGTCATGGCGGGAGGGGGGGGGGGGGATCATAACAGTATTCGTCCCCCAAACACTTTATGCATAAAATGCAAACGATTACAGAAACTTTTCAATTCATTAATTATTTTTGAAACTAAGTATTTGAACAACTACTTCGTTTCATTGCTTATGCAATTTGCAATGTTTATCCCCAATTAGGTACTTTATTCCTGCCTGCTTTCGTTCTTTTTATTGACCCTCAAGCACTTTCAGAAATTTTCCGTACCCAAAACCATAGGTTCATTCAGGGGAGGGAGGTAATTCTTCAGCATAACGCTCCCCCCCCCCCACACACTTTAATTGATTTTCTGTATCCGCCCCTGGATGGAAGGCTGTTTGATGCTAAGGTATATAAACGAATTTCCTTTTCAAGATTCAATTTATACTGACGATATTTATTACATGTCAGAGAATAGGTTTCCAGATGGCATGACGAGAGAGTTATGAGTTTTAAAGAATATATTCAGACATCTGACGATATTTATGATACTTAGAGAATATTTTTAAACACCAGGCAACATTTCTGAAGTTCGGTAAAAATTACCAGGCCTCTGACAACACGTATGAGTTTCGAGGAATGTTTTTTTGACATTTGACGATAAGCATGAATGGAATTTACAGAATTAGTTCAGTCGTTGGATGACATTTTTCGAATTCCATATTATGCATTATGCATTTAAAATTTGGAAGATGTTCTGTTGTGAAAGACGAAACGTTTTGGAAGAAAAAGTAAATACATCACGAAAAAAATTAACATGTTTTTTTCAAAGGATAAAATAAAAGAACATCGAACTGACACATGATACCAAACGCCGATACCAAAACACACTTTCGGGAATTTTTATAGATGACTTATTGTTATTGAAAAACCACTATAATGATTTAACTATGATTTTAATTTGCAGAAACATTGATTTTATTAGTTACAAAACTTGCCAATCACGTTGCATTACCATTTCGAAACCACTTCAGGCACTTTGACTTTTTGCGTGATTATTTTTATTAACCAGTGACTTTATCGACGGCAGATTTTGTTTTGTTAACTTTTTTTTTTCATTGCGTTGTTGCACAAAATGCAGAGCATATTCCCCTTCTAAAAGCTAATTAACTTAGAGGAAACACTCTTACTCTACCACTCACACTCAGTGTCTGAAGACTATTTACGTATAAATGCTTATGTTTTCCCAGAAATGGATGTCACAAAACTCATTTTCATGTTTTTGTATGTTCCAGAAAGAAAAGTCACAGCGCAAAATGCAAATGACGCTCAACTCATCAAGGAAATTGACTTCTTGCAAAGCAACACTTGTAGATGTAAAAGAATTTAAATGATTCAGAGTCAGCTGTCTCAGTGGAATGGAATCAAGATCTGAATTCTCATCATTTTCAACTGCAAAAATGGGATATAACGAAAGGGAGGAAGCTTTCGAGGCGAAGTGAAGAAACGAAAGAAGTCTGGATAGCTTGCCCTCCCTTTAGTAACCATTGCAGGAGGATTCAAAAAAAAAAAAAGTGGGGGGCTCAAACGTGCATATTTTTAAGAGTAAAAATGGTGCAAAAGCGAATTTTTTTTACATTCTGAAATCAATCTATAAAGATGTTCTATGTGCCCTCCTCGTGACGTCTAAAAGAGATCACACCTGTATTCCAACTTCTGCTGTACGTTTTGTGGCATGCACGCAGTCACAGAAGCAATTGTTGCAGTGATTCAATTTTTCAGTTTGTGGAGATTCAGTTAAGGGGGGAAAACACAATATCCTTTACCTAGCCGGATCGAAGACCCTCCGAGTTTTCTAATGGTGACTGGGGCACGTTCAATCACAAAAGTCACGTTAGATCACAAAATCCTCCAAGTTCCTATTCCAAATAAATGCATTTAGAGATGCTGGTTTAGGGTTTGCTCGGTTCCTATGCTAGATCAAAAAACAGAACTGTCTTTATAGCCCATCCAACTGGTTAAACCACGTGTACTGGTAGTCACTGAGGACCCTGGAGTGTGATGTAATGTGTGAGCAGCTGGATTATGCTGGCGTGGACCTCTAGCAAACTTTACCTAGAGGTCCAAAGTTTTGTATGATGGGGGAACAAAAACAAACACGCTATCATGAAAGAAAAAAAAAAAACTTCTCTCGACATAATGTGAACACGTTTAGAGAAAACTCCAGGGATCCAATCGAATCTGTACGTGCGTCTAAGCATACGGGGAAACGCCGTTTAGGAGCTGTGCATAAAAGATGTCACACTTTTTTTTCAGCATTTTTGATCCTACCTTTGTCATAAAATGTCACACTTCACCTCATTCTTACCTTATTCCCCCTTCACATCATTACGTTTTCCTAAAAAAAATATAAAAGCGATGCCACACTCCTTGTTCACACTCCCCCTCCTCATCAACAGTCACATTTTTAAGAACCCTCTCCCTCAAAGCATGATATCGTTTGTGTAGGTGCAGGCGCAGAGGTGCCCAACTATCAGGAAGTCATGGCCTAGAATGCGCCATGTAAGTTTTTAGGGGGAAGGGGGTTTAAAGGTATTTTTTGGGATGGTTCTTGCCAATGGCGCCGACTCCATGGAGCCCGAGCTCCCTCAAAAATATTTTTGAGGGGCAGAGCCCACCCCCCAATAAATCAAGAAAATTATTAGTTATATTATGCTTTCTAAACTCATAAATTTTATTTTTTATTTTCCTCGTTTGAAGATAGTTTCCCTTGTAAAAAATAGATTCAGTAAAGAGTTAAAA
Organism: Uloborus diversus; assembly: GCF_026930045.1. Lineage (NCBI taxonomy): Eukaryota > Metazoa > Arthropoda > Arachnida > Araneae > Uloboridae > Uloborus > Uloborus diversus. The sequence continues at coordinate 94,632,593 of NC_072739.1, read as the reverse complement.
CAAATAATTATTATGGTAGTAAGCAGGTTCAATGAGGACGAGCAGTGTGAATAATGATAGTTTTACGGTGCTGCAAGCGCACTTAGAATTTGTCCCACTGCGCGAACGGGCAAAGTCTGTTACCGGTAAGCAGTGCTGTGGCGCGTTCATTTAAGTGTTGCTAATCTGGAAAAATTATATAAGGGTTTTATTTGTACATTAAATGGGAGGCGTGATAGTTTTGAATGCTTTTGGGAATTGTGTATTACAGAAAAACCTTCACAAAGTGATGACCCTTCGCTTCCTCGGAATCGACGTTATACCAAAGAAGTAAGAAAACAACGAAGCCAGCTCACCGCGCACTTCCAAAATCCCAAAGGAGTACTACAAGGCAATACATTGAGGTTTTTGTCAAATGGTGCAATCTTGCATTATTGGGCGGTTTACATCAACTGGACTCATACAGGTCATTGATTGCAGTTGAGCAAGAGTGCTTGCTTTTATTAAACAGAGGTGAAACAAATTTTGAATAAAAAAATTTTGGAAAAAAAAATAGAACCGACTTCAAAATTGCTCTAAAAAGTGAAAAATAATTTTATTCTTTAAACACCATCGATAATGCTTTTAAACATAATTTCTGAAGTTGGCGCAAAAACAAAACGTAAAATCCAGTGTAACCATGCTTCGTTCATATTTTTTTTCAGAAAAGCATCCAAAGTTACGAACGAAACATTTATATCGCTATTCAAATATGCTGTCATCAATGCATAATGCATGTGATAGTGAAGAAACTGGTCCTGGTTAAATTTATAGTTGTATTTGAGTTATGGCTGTGAATGATTTTATCTATCGTTTTTGCGCCAACTTCAAAAATTATGTTTAAAAGCATTATCGATGGTGTTTAAAGAATAAAATTATTTTTCACTTTTTAGAGCAATTTTGAAGTCGGTTCTATTTTTTTTCCAAAATTTTTTTATTTCATTCTTTTTAGTGTAAATGTAGGTATTTCAGAAATAATAAGAAGTTACCATCTCGAAACTTCACATTTTTTTCTTAAAAATGCTCCATACTAAAAAAAAAAAAACTATTGACACGCGTTAAAGTTTAAGCGATTGGCACTAAAAACTTATCTTTGTTCGTCTCTGGAAATCATGCGTAGTTAATTTAATTATAACCATTTAAGTATTACGTTTTTCCTAACTAATTTACATTCCACATCATCTAAGTTGCTCATGATGCAATCCTGTATTTTCTTACTTAGCCCCGATCATCTGTTATCGACATAGATGATAACGATTAAAATACTACAGAGTAGTTGAATCAAACCTAATGGTAGAATTGTGAAGGCTAAGCAGATCCTAATCACTGCATCACCTCGCTTCCAGGTTAGGTTTACCCCTACTATGGAGCAATAGCACTGAAGAAAGGAAGATTTTGATAATTCACATAGGGTTACTATAAATCAGCAGGGTTACAAAAATAAAATTATTTACGCCACAAATGAGACGACAGCGCCAGATTCCCTATTATCGAAATATCCCTTGAAGAAATTTGATGCTTGCTTCAGAGAAGCCTTCATTCAAAATTATCATTACAATTACTATTACTGTTATATGGCACCAAACTTTTATAACAATGAGTTTCATATTGTCGCGTAGATGAAGATAGCGAAGACAATGTGAAAGCCAAATGAAGCGAATACTCGTTAGTCTCAACTCGAGATCTTTATTCAGAACCACGAATGAACGTTACATCTCCTTATATACAACTTGAGAAAGTGCTGGAACTTTCCAGACTTGGAAAGATACCGAAATCAGTAGAAGATTCGAGAAAATACGGGAAACAGTAGAAACGAAATTTTAGTAAAATTCGCTTTGTCCTAGTCGGGATTTGAACCCGGGTCGCTCGTGTGGGAGGCGAGAATACTACCACTGAGCCACCGTTATCCACGGATGAAAAGTGCGAACTTCGCTACAATATCATTTTAATCATTTAATAGGGAAATTGCATGAAATTTACTGTTTTTTGCGCATAACTTTTTTTTCTAAAGAACAAATATGGTCAAACAAAGTAATGGGACCTAAGTTGAGCCATCCCCTATCCATTAAAAAAAGAATCATCAAAATCGGTTCACTAGGTGAGACGCTATGAGTGGACAAGCAAAAAAAAAACGAGCTGATGTGTGCATCACATGACTTCCTTTTACACCAATTTAATGCTATTTCCCTATTATTGCAATTTTAACGGGATTCTCTCTCTAACTCTTTAAATATCACTAGCAATGGCCACATTGAAAGCAGATTTAAAAAAAAAAAAAAAATCGCCAAATTTTTCGCCAAGTTGGCGACAAAACTATGGCTTGAAAAGACTGGCGATATATCGCCAAGTGACCGCCAAATTATAACACCACTTGAGTTTGCATCGAAATTAACAATGATTTCCCCCCAAAAAGGTGCAAAAGACCCCTTTAGAAACACCCGAATGCAACCAAAATAGGAGGTGCACAACTAGACCCCACTACGAGTCTATGTACCAAATTTCAACTTTCTAGGACATACCATTTTTGAGTTATGCGAGATACATACGCACATACGCACATACGCACATACACACATACGCACATACATACAGACGTCACGAGAAAAGTCGTTGTAATTACCTCGGTGATGGTCAAAATGGATATTTCGCGTGTCTATACATTCTTAGGCACTTTTCCGCATGTGGTCGAATCGAAAAAAAAACTCAACATTCATTTGGGGGTGAGCAAAGTGGAAATTAAGGGCGATTTTTGAGTGAAAATTTTTTCGCGAATACAATACTTCCTTTTTTGTAAAAGGAAGTAAAAAAAACATACATACGGTATGAATTGATAACCGCCTCCTTTTTGAAGTCGGTTAAAAACCAACTGAGTTTTTCAAAAATGACCTAGATATTGAGAGACTGCGTTTACACTTATATATGTTAACCAATATCACTAATGAAAAAAACAACTGGTCTTAAAAAATTAGGTAAATTAAATTACCTTTTTACAAAAATACTGTGGGTGATTGTATTTATGTTTTCCTTTTTTCAAAGCCAAAAAATATCTGTCAGGCTTATCGAGTTTTCGGGGTTCTAATGTTGATTATATGACTTTAAAATGCTTTAAAAAAATTAATTTGAATTTTGACATCTGGAATTCAAATTATGTTTTTCGCAATCACGAGTGTGTGTGTGTGCGCGTATGTAGGCATGTGTGTTTGTGTCTGTGTGCAGGCATGAATGTGTGGGTTGTGTATGTGTGTGTATATGTGTGTGCGTGTGTGTGTAGGTGTATGTGTGCGTGCGTGTGTGTGTGTGTGTAGTTGTGTTTGTATGCGCGTGTGTGTAGGACATGGATGCAACCTGGAGACGGCTTTCGCTATAGGAGCAGCATCGTGAGGAGCCCGTCGACGGTGATGGTGCGGAGGGTGGCGGTGGGAAAATAAAATGATAGGACATCAAAACAGTGCAATCGTGATTGCTCAAAAAAAAAAAAAAAAACTTTAAAACTCACTATTTTTCATCTCAAATTTAGAAAGTTTCCCGCGCGGCAAGACCCTCCGGTATGCTCCCCCCCCCCACAATATTTTATTGAGTCGGCGTCTCTGGGAGTGCTCTTCCATGCAAGTACCCTACCTTATGTCAATGCCTAGCTAGGGCACTGCACGGGTCCCCATAAAATAGAACAACAAAATGTCTCTTACCAAGACAAGAGACATGATCTAGTTGAATCAGAAAATTTGTACCAATTTTTAGATTGTTTTACTTTGAAAACGCCAGGTCACATACTGTTTGTTTGTTTAAACTGTACACACCAGAATATATGCAGATTGCCATTTTCAAGGTACAAAAACCTGACCGTTATTTTTTTTTTGGGGGGGGGACCTCCGTGGGATTACATTACCCCCCTAAACCCCCGGTGATGTCTGCCCCCCGCCAATAATTTTTGCAAGTCGGCGCCCCTGGTTCTTGCCCTAGACGGAGGGGTTGATATTCGGAGTTCCTTCGGGGGGGATAGTACCCCTTGCTCTTGTGGGGGTGGCACTGGCGGATGTAAGAGGAGGGTCACTTGGGTCATGACCCTCCCCCTCCTAAACCGTCGACAAAAATATCTCTCCACATTGTGTTCAAACACTTTGTGCATAAAATGTAAACGATTACAGCATCTTTTCAATTCATTAATTATTTTTGAAAGTAAATATTTGAACTGCCGTTTCATTGCTCATAAAACTAATTTTCAACGTTTATCCCCAGTTAGATGCCAGTTGGCCGCTTTAATACATTTTATTGACCCCCAAGCAGTTGCAGAAATTTTTCGTACCCTAAACTGTTGATTCGTTCATAGGGGGCGGGGGTCATTCTTCAGCATGACCCTTCCTAAAATAATTGGCGTAATTTAAAATTTATGTGGTGGTGTTCACATCATTTATTTATTTATTTATTTATTTATTTTTTCGTGATCAGCCCAAATAACGAAAATTTATCGCAATCTAATAATAGAAAACACTACTCTCCAACTTTCCCGCCGCAACCTAACGGTTGCAGTAGTAGTTGACACACACTTTCTATAAAACAGAGCTGCGTTGCAGGAATAGACCTATTATCAGAGCAATAAATAACCTCTTTAACCGAGACCGCGCCCAGGAGCGGCACGTCTTTTAACTCATCGCATAAATAATAATCGCCTAATAATAAAGGTCAAGGCGTCGTTCAAAGACTCCAAAATCGCCTCCGTAAACGAGGAAGTGGTTTGGAATTATGATGTCTCACGGTCGCATGCAACGGACGCCTATTGTTTTAGATTCGCGTTGTTTTTCAAAACCGATTGCAGTTTGGAAACATTTCTGAGTTGCCTTTATTAATCTAATTGTTTTCGATGGAGGAGTCGAGATTGGCGATCATTCTAGATTTTGTTGTTTTGACATGTGGAATGGAAATAGAAAAGTACATTGCCTTTTTAATGAATGTAGTCCAAACGCAAAAAAATTCTTGAATCCGGACTCTATTGAACCGGACATCGCTTAATCCGGACAGCTGTTTTGATGTACAAAATAAAAGTCAAGTTAGCGCAATTCTATATTTTTGTAGGCTGTATTTTGTTTTGTTTTTTTCTCTTTCGCAATTTCACGTTTCATTCTCTCGAATTCAAAATACAGTTTACAATGTGTACAGCAGTTTGGAGTTTGTTTATGCAATTTGGCTCAATTCATGTATCTGTTACGATATAGTTTTTGAAATACCATAATAATAATGATGATAATGGTTATGACTCAAAGATTAATAATAAGATTAAATAATAATTCTTAAGTTTTTTATATTTTTTTCACAAATAATTGAGGTAACTTAAGTGCGTAGTCTCCTTAGTGCTGGGTAACGTCTACACCTCACTTTTATATTGGTGTGGGGCTGTCCGTAAATGATGTCAGATATTTTTTCAACATATTTGACTCTCCACTTGTCACAACGTGTCATGCTTTTCATTGCCCCCTTCCCTTGTCATATGTTACTCCATATTACCTAAACATATTATTGTAAAATTGCTTTTATTTTAACCAAAATCTGTGATGCCACACATCTTGTTATCCCCTCTCTCATGAGCGGGTTCAGAAATTTTCAAAACAGGGGTATTTTTTATTTCTATTACTTTCCCTTGACTAGTAGATATACTGGTTTACAAATGTTTGGGACTTCAATTCCGAAACGTTTCCGGGGGCGATGACGCTGTTTGCACCATGAACACTTCCCCTCCTCTCTCAATCGTGAGAACCCCTGATAATAGAATGGATTTTCTTTAAATCTGTACTTAACCTTTTTTAAGAGCTTTAAAAAATTGTAGTACATATACCCACATTTTAGACTGCGGAGTCGGAGAGGAAATGGTCGACTCCGGATACACCTCTTCCAGTTTTAGAGCTTCTGACTCCAACTCCTTTACCCCAAAATTAGTCCGACTCTACTACTTCGATTCAGACGCCGCAGCTCAGCCTGAGTTGGAGACTCGTAGGAAAAGGACTGACTCCTACTGTAATTCTTAGGAGTTCAAAGCCTTCGACTCTCGACTCTGACTCCTTTACCTCTTAATCCGTTCGACTCCGACTCTGGTCCCAGAGTCCTGTCTGAGCTGTGGACTCCAGGAGGAAACAAGGGAGGATTCAAGGGGGGGGGGGACGATGGAGCGATCGCCTCTCTCTTGGGAAAATCTCCTTTGGTAAATTTTCGACATTGAACTTCAAAACGCAATTTCAGAAGATCTTTGATAATGTTAAAGTTAGGTGAAGAGAGGTTTTGGGATTCTCCCGTAGATTTTTTTCAAAATTGAAGTGCCAAACATTTGTGATGAACATAAGCAAACCAGGATACGAAGTAAAATGCATGCAAAAAAAAAAAAAAATTAAAATAAACCGCATATCCTTTGAAAATTTTTTGGATTAGTCTTTGAGGGAAAATGACCTCCGACAAAGACTGTTGGAAGCCTTTGACTCCCGACTCAGAACCCTTTACAACAAAATTAGATCGACTCTGACTCCGCCCACAAGAGAAAAACCAAAATGTTAAATCGTCGCAGGAGGAAAGCTGTAAAATAAGAACCCCAAACTTGTTAGGAAAGCAGAAACAGATGACAACACTCCCAACTGTTTCTGTGCGCTAATGTGCATTTTAGAATCCGTACCTGTAGGCGCGTTTGCTCCATAAACTTTACCAAATGCGCAAGAACTGGTAGTACAGTACCTG